>NC_073744.1:80181034-80285534 GCF_029784135.1 Toxorhynchites rutilus septentrionalis | reverse complement strand
TGAGACAAATCGTGCCGTGATTCGCGGGATGCGCCTTTACCACTGGGAATAACCAACCCGGATTGAATTAAATTAATCGGTTTACGCTTGATTAGCATAAGGTGTCGATGGTTTCTTCAATTTTATTGCGTTTGTCAGAAATAAGTGACATTTATTGTGGCCATTATTTGATTCTGCATAATTTGCTATTTTAATCTCGAGTAGTTTCGCCATCTGGCGGACGTTTTTCTCGTTTCTAGGGTGCATCCATGGACGGCGCTAGGTCAAACATCAAATGCTCGAATGTGTGATGTGGAGCTACTGGGCTTTCGAACCTCCTCAAACACACTTCTGGCTGGCTGCTGCTAGAAAGCTGTTGTATGCACATCAGTGATGTCAGATATTTTGTTTCTTGTATTCGTGTATATTTTTGAAATATACTGATTTTTGGCAATACATCGACTAGAAAGTAATATTACTCATAGCCTACTATCCTAACATGTAGGTTTATGCTTTAAATGCGAATTTAAATTTTTAATAATAGAAAATGCTCTAGAATATAAAACTGTTTGCTTGAATTTTTCAAAAACCGAGCTGAAAATTGATAATAAAATGTAGTAAAATGTTTGATTGAAACTAAAACTAAAAAAGTTTTATTATGGATTGACATTTAGTGTGTGGCTTGAATTTCTCCAAAGTCAGGAAGTTAGATTATATCCTGATTCTAAAGGGAGCATACATACATGCATTGAAAACAAACATCTGCGAAAATCCGTTGAGATTGTGCCCTTATTTCCTAAACCTGCAAATATTCCCACAGAGCTGGCATCTCTGGTACACATTGTCTGAGCTACCTATTCAGGTTTACCTTTTACTAATTTTAATTTTTATTTGTCTATTTTCTATGTTTATCCTCCCCTCCGCTCTTCGGTACCGTTCGGGAACGAAGTGAGAAGGAAACAAACATCATCCAACGTGTTCATTTCGAAGATACGAGACTCGACAGCGACACAGTGTAAAGTAGTATGTTTATTCGTTTCCCAAAATGCTAGCCTATCGTAACTGACACTGCAGGAATGTAGTTAGCTGCCGCCGCCGCTTGGATGACGGTGATGGATATCTGCTACCGCTGCTTTACTGCTTCTCTACTCCCGTGAGCTCGTGGACCCCTCGGTTTCTTTGATGATAACCTCTGAGCGGATGATGAAATGTAATCGACAGACGACTGTTTCGAGTAACAAAACACCGTTTATACACCGAATAAATTACTCGTGGCTGAGAATAAAATATCAAAAATTCCAGCGGATTTTCACTGTCTTTGCACCTCATGATTACGTAATTTTCCCCTCCACAATTTACAAAGAAGATTGTGCCGGAGTCAGTGACCCTGTCCCGAGAGAACGAAAAACCACGTCATCTTATTACATTACACGGTTCGTTCGGCAAATCTCGAATGATCATTATTCAGTATTACCGCAAAAAAAAAGGAAAAGCCCTACCGTGCAATGATTGCGTGCCTCCCTCCGTCTCTGCGGTACAGGTTATTGCTGTTAAATCTGCCGCCACAAACCCATCCATTTGCTCATTGGTAATAGTTGAGCAAGGCGGCATAAAAAACTCGTACGAGCCCTTCCGAAGCTTTGAAGCGTAGATCATTAGATGAATTAAGGTAATGAATAATCGTTGACGGGGGGGCGCACGGGTGCGCGTAACAGAGATGCGCATCTTCTGCGGTGAAACCAATCGACGCAAGAGACACCTGAGAGAGGGAAGCACCCGAAGGACAGAAGACAGAAGTATCGAATTACAACCAATGGCGTGGTGATGACGGATTAATGATGAACATCACCACCAGCACACTGTTTGTAGCCAATCTATGCCGCAATCGGCGAACCGCCGAGCCGCCGAGCCGCCGGGATAACGAAGTTTTGTGCAACGGTGTTGATAGTATTTTTCTTTCTCGATTCACAACACAGCATCACAATTGTTTTGATAGCTAAGTCGGTGTGGATGACAATCCGGCTATCCGACGACAGGGTGCAGTTCAATGGAAGTTAATATAAACTGTTTACTTTCGTAGGTGAACACTGAACCCGGGGTTATTGGCAACTATGGGGCTTTCTCGTCCGCTGTGGTTAGCTCGCTACCTTTGTTTTGGCTCCTTGCATTTTTACTCCAAGAAGCAGTGATGTATATCTTTGTGTGCTAATGAAAGATGACCAAAATTCCTTCATTTTATGTAAACTTCTGATAAGTATTTACTAAACAATGTTTTTATGTTTATGTCTAGAAAATATTTGCTACAATTCTTCTTCGTGTGAAATCTTCCGCGTTTATCACAAAATAATTAATTTGTCATCTTTCGCTATTTTCCTTTTTGTTTGAACATACAAAAAACTGCTCTTTACATCTACACAGTGCCTCAATACAAGGAGTTTTCCATTAATTCTTTCCTAAAGCACGAATGGCCATGTTTGTTCATACTAAGTACCGTTTATGAATTATTGTAGCACCGTTTTTGTATGTTACATCAAAACTGTCTTCATACGACTTTGAGAGCTTATCAATTTCAACATTTTGCGATGCAGAACTTGTCAATATCTTGATCCTACTCAAAGTCATTGATGTTTGTTTACCCAAAAACTAATGATTTCAATTTTGATTTACTCAAACACAAAAAATAACATAGTATTGAAAATCACACATCATGTAGAGTGAAATATGCAAATGCCGCCAATAAACTTTGTTTATGTTTACCCCAGGAAGAATGAACAATAGAAGAGAGCGTATTTTTTTGGGAAGAAATATCAATAACTTTGAGTGAAGATGAGATATTGACAAGTTCTGCATCAAAAAATATTTGTATTAGTAAGCTCCAAAAATATTCCGAAGACAGTTTGTACGTAGAATTTGAAATATAAATGTTAGAGGAAAAAAAACATTTTTTTTCATGGTGACCCTAACGTAACTTAGAAAAAAGGCGCTATATCGGTTATTTCAAGAGACAGAAATAAACGGTTATTTCAAGAGATAAAAAAAGGGATAGAAAAAAAAAGAAAAAAAAATTAATTCTCCTTGGAAGAGATCCTCTTATCTTCCCGAGCCAATAATCAGAAGCTCCGTATTAATTCGTGAACAGGTTCACTAGACGATTGTGTCACATTTACCCGAAACCCACTCACCCGAATGACAGTTACCCGAAAGACTTTCACCCGAACTGAGAGAGTCTCAGTTCGGGTGAAAGTCTTTCACCCGAATGTAACAAATACCCGAAAGCGACAGCTACCCGAATGTAACATCTACCCGAATGCAACAACTACCCGAATGCGACACTTACCCAAAAGAAGTATATATTCAAATATTACACAAATTTTACTATATTTGTATTTGTATTTGTATATTTAATTCTGATCAGTCTCATACTTTCATTTCCATACAAAAAGTATTTTTCGTGGGAAGTACAATTCGAGAAATACTGGCATTGAATAAAATCCTTGATGAAAATTGAATAAAATCCTGATGAATGAAAAGTGAAAGAATGCAATTTTATAACGTATTATTCAGTCCATCCATTCTTATGGATGACGCAGCCCGTTTACGAGCGTCGGACGCCATACGTTTATCTGGTGCATCACGTTTGCAACCAGGCAATCAAAATGCATGACATGCATAATTAACCGGGCAAACGTAATGCACCAGGTAAACGTATGCAGTCCGACACTCGCTAACGCTCGATCGGACCTGACTAAAGGATCGTATCCTATGTTTCAAACAAACCGGGCAATCGGTGGAACACAAGTTTGCTTGCGAGAGGCCGCCGCTTCCGACGGCGGGTCGGCGGCCTACTCGGATTGCGTCACCTCGGCGGCTTGGTGCCCCCTCGATTCCTTATCCTCTTTAAATGGGGACTTCGCCCCCATTACATTGATCTCAAAATAAATTTCATCATGAAATAATAAACTCATGATAAAAATTGCGCTGCGGCGGCAAATACGTAAGTACCATTTTTTCTTACCTATTCTTTTCACATTTTCATTAAAAAAATTTATGTTAAAGTTAACTGTTTAATTTTCGGAATATTTCATAACCCATGCTCATTTCTGAATGATTTGTTGGTCTTAAAGAGCAATAGGGAAAGGAAAGAAGACAGCATGTCAATTGTGTCTACACTAATTTCTAAAAACAACACAGCGAAGTCTTCAACATCTTTTTCGAATTTCCTCATTACAATTTCTCAGTTTACTTCGTAACTTCCTAACAGCAGATTCGACAAAACTCATAAACTGTTTTGTCGGAATTTTTCCTTCTTCATTTGGGTAAACATCCCATTCTGGTAAATGTCGCATTCGGGTAAATGTTACATTCGGGTAGATGTTCATTCGGATAAATGTCCATTCGGGTATATGTTGCATTCGGGTATTTGTTACATTCGGGTGAATGTCATTCGGGTATGCGTTACATTCGGGTAAATGTGCTTCGAGTAAACGTGTTTCGGGTGAATGGAACTCGGGTGAATGGGACACAACCTCACTAGACATTAAAATTCGTTTAGAAAATGTGTAAACTGTTACATGGTTGAATAAAGTATTCAGATTGATTCCTTATTGTGCCTTGGGGTACGCCAGCAGGTATGTCGAAAGTTCTGGAACGCACATAATTGACCATAACGTATGCCTTACGATTTGACGGGTACAAATAGAGCCATTCCGTTATCCACGAGGGAAATCCGGTGTGATCCATTTTATCAACGATGAGATTAGGCGGTACTGTGTCTAAAGCCTTCGCTAAAGCTATATAAATTGAATCAACCTGCCGCTCCGATTCCAATTCAAGTGACAACGCTGATACATAGCACATTAAGTTCGATGTTGTTGCACGGTGTTTCACAAATCCGTGCTGACTACTGGAGATGATGGGAGTCGCGACTCGGCAGAGAACTGTGTGAACAAGCTTCTCATAAACCTTGCTGGGAGTACAGAGTATAGACACGCCACGGTATTTTTCAACACAGTTATAGCTACTTGACTTGTAGATTGACATTATGTACACTGATTTCCATACGGTCGGGAATATTCTGTCCTAGAACAAACGGTTAAAAACAGCAGTGATGAGGCAAGCGGCAAGCGATGAGACACAGTTCTTCAAAATACTGGCGGTAATTTATCTGTACCTGGTCCTTTTTTTGAGTCAAAATCCTCGAGACCTCTCCTCACTTCCTCTGGAGTCAACTGAATGACGTTGAACCGGTGATGCTTTGCTGAACACACTTTCGAAGAAGGCAGCAAACAGGTTGGCGGTCTTTGAACTTGTGGTAGAAATGGTCCCATTGTAACTAACCGAACCAGTAATATTACTGCTTGTTTTACTTTTTTTGACGAAACTTGACCAAAAACTTGAAGGATCTTGTTTAATCGTTGCCTGAATTCTTAGCAGATAGTTTTCTTATGTTTCAGAAAGGAGACTCTTGTATTCCAAGTGAAGATTTCGAAGTGTAGCTCTGTCAGTTTCATTCTTCGAATTGAAATAACGATTGCACACCTTGCGGAGGTTGTTACGAAGATTTCGTAGCTTAGGAGTCTACCAGGGTTAATTGAAAACAGAGCTTGACATTCTTCTTCTTCGTGGGATATGGCGACTGAAGACATAATAAATTAATTCGTAAAGAGTTGACAACATTTGACGGATAATGCCCGACTTCAAATGACGCTCTGCTATGGATTGAACAGCGATTGCATGTGCAGAGTATAAATGAATTAGGAGGGAGGTATATCGCGACTTTATAGAGTGAAATTGTTCTTTTATGCGCACTGCAACTTGCTCGAGCTCGTTACAGTTAGCAATCGGAACTGATACACAATCAAAAAGTTTTTGACTGAAACCAGTACTCCATCATCCGCGAACAACTACTGGTATGTGCAGTACGATCGTAACGGAAAATTACATAGTCGGAAGAAATCTCACTGTTAGCAATATCTGCCTTTAAATTTACCCTAAAATGTAAACAATTATTTCGAAAATTATTCTTTAGGTAGAACTATCCGCCCGTGGAAAATAACGATAAAACACTGATCCAAAAAGTGTGCAAAGCTAATTCCAAATCGATAATATGTAGTTGCATAAAATGTTCCCATCTTATTGTCACTTAGATATCCTCAGAGATTACTTATGAGAGTTTTTCCGTTCGTTTTATAATTTGTGTATCGTATATTATTCGTGTTCGATTAAAGGTTTTTTCGAATAAATTGTCTAAAAATACACGAAGATTAAAAATTCAAAATTTTAATCATTTCTGTTTAAACATATCAACCAAGGACAGTTTTATGACCCAATTTCGGTACATAAATACGATCGTAAAACTAAAGTCTACCGTGATAGCAAGCGTGAAAAAATCCAGCCCCAAGAGGGGTACCAAACTCCGATGAAGTAATTTAAAATTCTTATCGGTCGGAGAGTATCAACCTCATTAACACTAGCAGCAGCAGTAGCATTTTGGGGTACGTCGACACGCCTTCGGTTTTATTCATTTGTTTAATTTTGCCGCCCCTCACTCGACTTTAGCCAGCGCACCATTCAAGCTTCCAATGTTGGATCTCATTAGTAACGCCTGATTCCGGCTTGTTTGAACCGATTATGTGTCGTTTTTGGCAGAGCTGGCGACAATTTGTCTATCACCTTTTTCAAACGGCTTCGAAACGACCCCTGCAGAACGATTTAGGAGCTTTGGCCCTCTTGCTTTTTGATAATCTTTTAACCTGATTCCCCTTTTTTGCTAATGGAAAGTCTACATTTGGTTATCGGATATTGAATGACAAAAAACAATACATTCAATTTAGAGGATGTACACTATTACATAACGAGCAACAACTTGAATCCTCGTAAGCCCATAACAAAACAAAGGAACAAAGCGCATTTCATTTATTGCACCAAATAACAACCACAGTCGAATTCGACAGCGGAGTTACTCTCAATGTGAACTCTCCTCGGATAAATAAACCGTTTTTGTTTTGTTCTCCTGCGAGAATCGTTATTGTATGCGAGCAAAGTAGGATTCCTGTGTGACAGATGAATAGATGCTGTGGAAACGATTGTTAGGCATTCTCTAGAGCTGGGCTGAAGGTCACACGGTGTCTGAGCAAATGTGCAGCCTGTTCACGTGTGCAGCAGTGGCGAGTACTGAAACAATCAAGCTTCGTTGCTGGTGAAGTTCGAAAGTGGAATTTGCATATATGTTTTTGCTTCGGAGATCAACAGTGTTTTGTTGTGTCACATTGTAGGATTTTTTGCAACGATGCGCCCGGACTGGATTGATTAGCAGCATTGAAAGGCAGCAAAGGATGGATGTGCCGGTAAGTTAACTTAAAATCAATTATTTGTACGGTATTATGAGTCCTTCGTTCTGAAAGCTTCGTTTGAATTTTGATCGGATATCTGCTTACGTTTTAAAATAAGCAAGTTGAATTATACTAAGGTATTGGGATGTTTGGGAATTAGTCCGGTTTTTTAAATTTTGCAAAACATCGCTTTCTCATGTTATCGATTACTTTGAAATGTAGCAAAGCTGCGTAATTATAATGTACATAGCTTTTCTTTGTTCTTCAATTTCGTGTCTCTGGCAGTTCAATGGATACTTTTCATGTTCAACAAAGCACTTGCATCAGGTTTCGTTCTAAACTATGCCTAGCATGATCCTTCAACTAAAGCTTCTTCAAATACTTATTTTCATAGCGGTACTTAGCATTTTATGTTTTTATATTTTCTTCAACTTCAAATTTAAAAAAAATCGAATAACAATTTAGACTTTTTATAATTAATATCATAGGAATCATTAAAATCCTATATTATTATTCTCGTGTTTTAATTTCCCATGAAATGCTTTACATCGAAGCAAAACTTTCAAAGCAGAGACGAACCAGCCTACGGGTGAAAGTCTCTTAAATAAAGACAAAAAAAACTTTCAAAAAATTTCTAAGCTTTAGATAATGTCAGTCCTCAACCGATATATGCTTCTATATAAGAAACATAACACTCCTTCTTGATGTGTCCCCGATAAATAGCGAATTACGAAAGAAACATTTCACATAATAATAAATAACATAATAAATGAAACAATAAAAATATTTGAACTTCATTCAAATATTCAAAAATCGTGTTTTTTTTTCATTTACAAGTTTTCAATAATTGGGTATAAAAAAAACAAAAAATGGAAAAATATTTGAAAAATAAATAAATAAATAACGGTTCTCAAATGGGGATCAACATAGGGTAGGAGCCTGCCTGTTGGTCTCAAATGTTCCTATCTCACGCCTCCACGAAGATCATATGACGACATTTTTAGATCGGGCGTGAACTGGAAACACACACCTGGTCTTGGCTCCGAGAACGGGTGTCGAAAGTGGCTAAGTGAGGGGGTGCGAGCGAGTCAGAGCGCTATATCTCTCCCGGGGAAGGCCTCCCGGGTCATGGAGGCCTTGCCAACCCGCTGTCTCCCGGGCAAAGGAGATACACCCAGACAATGGAGCTAAGGTCAAGACGAATACTACGAATGCGATCACCCGAGGAGGGTCCCCGAACTGGAGCTGGTCCTGGAACGGGCGTAAGAGCGAGCGGCCAGCGGCTGGAGGGCGATGTGCAAGAGCGGGCCACCAGCCGGGTTCAACCCGAAGAGCTACCGCCACACGGAAACAGCAGCCATCGACATCACCAACGAAACGCTGCGCCTACGAGGCGTGTTGCGACTGTCAGACGACAGTCGTCCACACTTGTGGGTACTACTAGGCAACGGATCATGTGGACACACGAAATGAACGAATTCGTGATCCGCGCCTATTACATCTGCACTGCTTTGGAGACGGACATGAGCGGTCGCCCTCGAATACTCGCAATGTTCGAGGAAGCGTATCCAGAGTTCGTCGGGAGGCTTGACCAAAACGCGATGAACGCGAGGCGTAGAGCGATTGTACGCAACAATATGCTCTCCCAAACGCAAGTCGACGAGATCAAGCAGCAGGTGCAGAGAGAACTAAGCTCCAGAACAAGCAGAGCAAGCGATGTGTCGAGACGAAGTTCAGTACGGCTGAGCAATTCATCCGCGAGTGGGGCACGCAAATCAGCACCAGTGGAGGCCACAGTACAACAACCCTCTGAGCCGGAAGATCCACAGCCAGATCAACAACTACTACGCGATCTGGTCTTCCATTACGACGAGTTCCGCGACACGGACCCTTTGTCGCGCCCCAGGATCCCGAAGTTGCAGCATTCCCGCAGGCTGACAAGTGCAGTAAAGCTCATGAACGAGCACGTTCTTCCGCTGCACTTGGTTGATGCTGAGAACATGGAGGAGCTGCAACTGAAAGTTTACTGTGCTGCTGTGGCGACCGCCAAAAGTTTAGGATACCGTATTAGGCCAAGAGGCGGACTGCTCCAACATCTCCGTGAAAGGCGTGAGCCTCCATGGCGAAGGAGATTGGAGCAACGGATCCTAAACAAGCGCGCCGCAATTGGAAGACTGATGGCGTACAAAAGAGGCAGCAGATCGGTGAAATTATGTCGCCAAGTTGCTGTGATCGTGCGGCCTACTGAACTTCGCCAGCTGGGAGCTCACCAGCTGACGGAAAAACTCGACACACTGGTACAGCAATTGAGCGTCCTAACTAAACGGCTGAAACGTTACTCTGACTCTGCAAAGCGCCAGGAACAAAATCGGATGTTCAGAGATAACGAAAAAGCGTTCTACGACCACATTAGCGACGAGAAGCCCGACTACCGCGAAGGTTTGCCAGATATTAGCGATGTGACGAACTTCTGGGCTGGTATTTGGGAGACCCCAGTAGAACATCGCGACGGGCAAATGTGGTTAAGACGGGAGGAGGAGAGTTGTGGTGAAATTGGAGAGATGCCAGCTATCATCGTCGGAGAGAACGATGTCCGCGAAGCCTCGCGGTACCTGAGGAACTGGGCAGCACCGGGCCCCGATGGTGTCCAGAACTTTTGGCACAAGAAGCTGACCGTCGCACATCCAAAGATAGCTGAGTGCTTCAACAAGGTGCTACGTGACCCACACAACCTTCCTGAATTCGCCACCCGTGGCGTCACCTTCCTCCTCCCGAAAGACAGCAACACATTGAACCCATCAAAGTACAGACCGATAACGTGCCTATCGAGTCTGTACAAAATACTGAGCAGCATAATTACCGCCAAAGTTTCTGCTCACTGCGAACAGCATCACATCATCGCAGAAGAGCAGAAAGGATGCAGGAAAAATACGCATGGCTGCAAAGACCAGGCCATCATCGACGCAGCCATAGTCGGCCAGGCGGTATATAACCAGCGGAAACTAAGTATGGCCTACATCGATTACAGGAAGGCTTATGACTCCATACCTCACTCGTTTCTCGTCCGGGTATTGGAGCTCTACAAAATTGATCCCGTCGTCGTTAGGTTCCTGCAGCATGCGATGAGGCAGTGGAGTACGTCTCTGCACCTCAGTGATGGGGAAAATGTGTTGCAGTCTAGAACGCTGCAGATAAAGAGGGGGATATTCCAAGGCGACTCTTTCAGCCCGCTTTGGTTTTGTCTGGCACTGAACCCCCTCAGTAGGACGCTCAATAGAAACGGTCATGGCTATAAAATAAGGTATGGCGACGGCGCCCACGAAGAAGTGACCCATACCTTCTACATGGATGATCTCAAGGTCTACGCTGATTCACGTCAGCGTCTAGGTGTAGCTATCCGGGTTGTCGAAGACATAAGCAGGGACATCTGCATGGAGTTCGGCCTTGACAAGTGCCGCTGTGTCCATCTGCTGAAAGGGCAGCTTACCGAATCCGGAGGTTACGAGGTCTATGACGGCGAGTTCATAAGAGACATGGTTCGTGGCGAATCCTATAAATATCTTGGATTCCGACAGCTCACCGGGATTCGCCACTCCGACATCAAGACGGAGCTGCGAGACAAGTTCTTGAGTTGAGTGAACTGTGTCCTGAGGACTTTCCTCAACGCGGGGAACAAGGTACGCGTGATCAACACATTCGCGGTTCCCCTGCTGACCTTCAGTTTTGGTGTAGTCAAATGGAGCAAAACTGACCTAGAGGACCTTGAGAGGAGGATGAGGAAAGCATTTAAAGAGGCCGGAATGCACCATCCTCAATCGGCACTGGAGAGAGTTTCACTGCCACGCAAAGAAGGGGAACTTGGAATAGTCGACATATCTGCACTGTGTGTTGCCCAGGTACGACAACTGCGCGAGTACTTCGCAGAACGCGCCAACCAAAACGCGCTATACCGGGCTGTCTGCGCCGCCGACAGAGGATACAGCGCTCTGCACTTGGCGCAAGCTGAGTACCAATTCAACTGCAATCTGCAGACAGTGGAGGAGAAGATTGCAGCTTGGAAGCAGAAGGCAGTGCATGGTGCCCACCCCCATCAACTGGATCGGCCACACGTCGACAAGGCCGCATCTAATCTGTGGCTAACGCGTGGTGAACTCTCTTCAGTAGTAGAAGCCGACATGATAGCCATCCAGGACAGGATAATGCCGACGAGAAACTGCAGGCGGTACGTCTGGCATCAAGACGTTGATGACATTTGCCGGATGTGCCATCAACCAGGTGAAAACATAGAGCACATTATGGGAGGCTGTCCCGTTTTGGCCAACGCAGCCTACACCGAGCGCCACAACAACGTGGCCCGTATTGTTCATCGACAACTGGCGCTCCAATGTGCTCTACTGAAAGACAACGTACCAAACTACCGGTACCTGCCTGCACCTGTCCTGGAAAATGACCGTTTCAAGCTGTACTGGGATCGCACTGTTCTGACCGACCTCTCGATCCACCACAACCGGCCAGATATAATGGTTTACGACAAGAGCGACCGCAAAGTCACCATCATCGATGTCGCTATTCCACTGAACCAGAATCTGGAGGAGACCCACGGTCGCAAAATCTGCAAGTACTGACCATTGGCCGTGGAGCTCAAGGAACTGTGGGGGCTAAGGGAGGTCCCAAGAATTGTTCCAGTCGTTCTCTCTGGAACTGGAATTGTCCCGAAGACACTTCTGGAAGCGCTAAAGGTGTTGAATATGGAGAAGGAATTGGCCGGCATCCAAAAGTCGGTCATCCTTAGCACCTGCGCGATTGTCCGACAATTTCTCGGTCAGGACTGAAACAGCACGAGCATGCAGATACGTGCATTCCGCAGAGCCTAGTCCCCCTTTGGCATTCAGAAGCCCAGGGGCAGGTGAAAATTCTGGCTAGGTTCGCCTAGTTAAGAAGTGAGATAAGTCTGCCACAAAAAATACAATTGCAAATTTTGTGAAATTGCAAATTTTAAGATTAGGAATTGACAAATTGTAGTAATAAATGAAAAAAATCAAAAATATCAAGCTTTTGAAATTCCATCATTTGTTCCAACTGTTAAATTAAAAATTTCCAAAATAGGAAAATGTGCGAATTGAAAATTAAATATTTTGATTTCTTAAAAGCCTGAAAATTCGAAAATAGAAATGATTGGAGAAGGAAGAAGTAAGTGAAGAAGGCAAACATAATACACAAAACAGAAAAATATTTTTACATTGAAAATGAAAAAAAAAACAATGAATTGAGATAAGTCAAACTGGAAAAATAACAATGAATGTCATTCAATCAAAAACACATTATTAAATTGCAATATTAAAAATTTGCAATATAAGGAATTGGCTATGACTTGAAAACGGTTAGTCCAAAGATACAACCAGTGTTGCAACATTTTAATCTGTACCAGAGGGGTTAAAAATCTTTCTTATCTGTACTTTTTTCCAAAAATCTGTGCCAAAATTCTGTGCCATCGAAAATATTCGTTGTAGAAATTTAGCATGAAAAAATGCTCATTTTTTACTACAAATGACGAATTTTATTCCAATTCGTCTTAGGAGTTGGCAGCACCATCTCAGATAGTAGTGAAACGTTGTGGGTGTAAAGACAAGGGCCATTTAAGAAATTTTTCGTACTTGAAATATTCGAAAAACACCTAGACTACTCTTTGGAAAAAGCCATTTTTTTCATAATTTTTTACAAAAAAATATAACTTAAAAACTATGATACCTAAATTCTTGTCAAAGGATGAAATGTAGGAAATTGTTTAAATTTTCACAAAAAATTACAAAAAAAAAATTTGGAAAAAAATCGCTGACAAAAAAAAAGTTATTTTAAAAATTAAAATTCATTTTTCTAAAACACGTTTTTTTTTAAATTCCCAAAAAAATATATATGAATAGCCCTTTCAATTTCCAACAAGTCGTCCATACATCGGAAGATGGGCACTTTTACAAGGAAAAAGTTTTTCGAACAACAACTTTTTCATGTTTTTATGTTGATGTCTTCGACAAAAAGTTTATATTTTAACAAGATCTAAAACTTTGTCGAATACACAATATCGCTATCTCGACTTTGAACAAAATTAGGATAAGTTTTATTATTTTTCAAAGAAAACATGAAAAAGTTGTTGTTCGAAAAACTTTTTGCCAGTAAAAGTGCCCATCTTCGAATGTATGGACGACTTGTTGGAAATTGTAAGGGCTATTCATATATATATTTTTTGCGAATTTTAAAAAAATACGTTTTTGAGAAAAATGAAGTTTTTAAAATAACTTTTTTGTCAGCAAATTTTTTTTCCAAATTCTTTTTGGTATTTTTTTGTGAAAATTTAAACAATTTCCTACATTTCATCCTTTGACAAAAGTTTTGTAGGTATTATTGTTTTTAAAAGTCGCCATGTACCTTAATGTTGCTTTGTTCGTATGTGGAGAATTTCACATGCGGAGAAAATTTGTATCAATCAGTACTTTTTGACGAAAATCTGTACTCTGTACCGTACAGCATCCGTACCGAAAATAACGAAAAAATCTGTACCTTTCCAGATAGATCAATTCTTTATATTACTTCTCTTAAATTGTAACGATTTCGCAAAGTGTTGAAATTAAATAAATTTAAAAAAAACATTCTTTGTTAAGTATCCGACGCTGCACCACTTATTTAATTGAAGGAGTTTTCTAATAAAAATATTTCAAAATATATCAAAACATATCGAAGGGAAGGTCTCTTCAGATACAAAACAAAATTAACAATAAATTCAATTTTTGAATAATATTTTGAACAGTCTATTTGAAACATTTTTTTCCCTAATTGTTCAATGATTTTTCAAAAACTTTGCCGTAAATAATATTTTAGTCAGACATTTTGATTTCGTGTTACGTAACCTATATAAATAAAAATGGAAAGCCAAATGTGTTGGTAAGCGGAAAATCCGAGGAAGGAATTGTTCGTTTTGAGCCGTCTTTATTTTGCTGTATTCGTCTCCTCCCATAGATCGATGTCATGTTACGGTTAAAGTTTTGAAACCTATGAAAAGCTTTGTTGTCTAAATATTTTTCGAATGTTTCAAGTATGTAAAGTTGCTTAAATGTCTTTACACCCACAACGTTTCACTGCTATCTGAGATGGTGCTGCCAACGGCCAGTCGAGTTGGCATGAAATTCGTCAAATACTACATTTACATTTGCAAGTCCTTCGTGTCTTTAATAATGCTTATACATAGTTTTTTTGAATCTATATTGCGTACTATCATGAAATAAAATTTTAAAAAAATCGCTCCGAGCGATACTGCGGCGTAAAAGTCGCCATGTTTCTTAAGGTTGCTTTGTTCGTATGTAAGAAATTTCACATGCGGAGAAAATTTGTACCAATCTGTACTTTTTGATGAAAATCTGTACTCTGTACCGTACAGCATCTGTACCAAAAATAATGAAAAAATCTGTACCTTTTCAGATAGATCTGTACGTGTGGAACCACTGGGTACAAAGTTATATATCACTTTTCATGTAAAATCGTATGTTGATTCAATTCGTTATATTACTTCTCTTAAATTGTAACGATTTCACAGTGTAGAAAATAAATAAATTTAAAAAAAACATCATTTTTAAGTATCCGACACTGCACCATTGTACATCAAAATTTATTCAATGGGAGGAGTTTCTAATAAAAATATATTGGGTTGGGGAAAAAGAAATGTCGTATATTGTCAATATATGGCAACACTTCTTGTGTTGTACTTATCGCATCGGGCCATACTATACGGCTATTTAAAGATGACAATCTGTGTTACAAGTTTGTTCACACCGCTGTTGCATGAACAATTTTGCTATAATGAATGGATGCGACATTGAGTGGGGTTCATAACTTCGTTGTTATTTATACTTTGGATATCAAAAGCAATACATTGATACTCATCACATCCGAAACGATATTCGTTCTGGCAGTGAATTTAAGTTCAAAATAAATTTTATTTGGCGAGACGGTAGCAACGGCATATGCAGAATGGATACAACGAGTGGTTTTAGCTATCGTCAAGTCATTTGCGACATCGGGAATTTCATAAGGTATTTCCGATTACGGCATCCGGCAACTGCAAAACCCAACCGCACACAGCAGCCTCAGGTTAGAAGTTAACAACAGCTGATATTCATTTGGCTGAAATGAAATTCAGTTCTGACGTTTCCGATATTCAAGATGAAAATGACACTGGGTGGAAAAAATAAACATCAAAACATATTGAAGGACAAAAGTTCATTTGCTCATATTCAATGGTTGCCTGGATCTGTCATTTTAATTTTCGTTTGGAATATATAGGTTTTCGATGCAATCTAGCCCGAAAATCTATGCATTTGATCTTAGCGAAGATGATTTTTTCCAACACTGGTTTTTACTAACTGCGACGTAAAACTGCAACGAAGGCGGCCGAAAAAAAATCGTGTAGTTTATGGACCCGATACTGTAACAATTCGCACAGCACAGCGTCGGTTTGATCGATTTCGTTATGGTGTAGTGGCTGTCGAAGATACTCCCCGTACTGGTAGGCCAATCGTCTTGGAAACCGATAAAATCGATGAAATCATCCAAGTAGACCGGCATGTGAGCACTCGCTCGATTGACCAGGAACTGGGTATAGACCATAAAACCGTTTGGAACCATTTGCAGAAGATTGGATTCCAAAATAAGCTGGATGTATGGGTGCCACACAAGTTGACGCAAAAAAATCTTTTAGACCGAATCAACGCCTGCGATGCACTGCTGAAACGGAACGAACTCGACCCATTTTTGAAGAAGATGATGACTGGTGATGAAAAGTGGATCACGTACGACAACCTAAAGCGAAAAAAGTCGTGGTCGAAGCGCGGTGAGCCGGCCCAAACCATCGCCAAGCCCGGATTGACAGCCAGAAATGTTTTGCTGTGTGTTTGGTGGGATTGCAAGGGAATCATCCACTATGAGCTGCTCAACTATGGCCAGACCCTCAACTCGGTTCTCTACTGTGAGCAGCTTGACCGTTTGAAGCAGGCGATTAACCAGAAGCGGCCAGGCTTTTATAAGGGGGGATAATGAAGTTGCCTTCTAAATGGCAACAAGTTTGCGAACAAAACGGCGCATATTTAACTTAAAATTGATCATTTTAAGTATGTTAAATAAAGCGTCAAATTTCGATAAGAAATACGACATTTCTTTTTCCCCAACCCTATATTACTGGCCTCGATAAAAGTTGCATTACTTTCTCATGATCGAGATAAGCGCAGCTGTCATCCTTAGTAGAGAATGTTTCGCTACTGGCAAGCGAAACCACATCACAAACTCCACCAACAACTCTCCACCCCACCCCACCCCCCCACCCCTCTCTAAGGGGGGCTGCCATACAAATGAAACACAAATTTCTGCATTACACGAGAATTAATCAAGCAAATGAAACCAAATTGGGCATATTGAGGTTTTAGGGTGCAATAGATGTTTCTATAGTGGTTAGTGGTTAGACTCTGCCACCCCTACCCCCTCTCTAAGGGGGGGCTGCCATAAAAATAAAACACGAATTTCTGCATAACTCGAGAATTAATCAAGCAAATGAAACCAAATTAGGCATGTGGAGGTTTTAGGGTGCAATAAATGTTTTCACGGTGGTTAGACACTCCTCCCCTCTCTCTATGAGGGGCTACCATACAAATGAAGCATAAATGTCTGCATAACTCGAGAACTTATCAAGCAAACAAACCAACTTTGGCATGTGGAGGTATTAGGAGACACGAAACGTCTCTTAAGTGGTTTGACATTCCTCCCCCTCTACGTGGGTTGCGCTGAATAACTCGAGAACTAATCGAGCAAATGGAATCAAACTTGGCATATAGAGGTTTTAGGGATTGATAAATGTTTCTATGGTGGTTCGACACTCTTCCTCTCTAAGGGGAGCCTGCCATACGAATTAAACACAAATTTCTGCATAACTCGAGAACTGATAAAGCAATTGGAGACACATTTGGGATGTGATAGTTTTTGGGTACGAGAAATGTTTCTATGATGGCATGGCACCCCACTCTTCTCTGGAATGAAGAAGGGGTTCCATGAAAATAATACACATATTGCAACCAAACATGAAAATTGAAAAAAACTCTGAAGGAAAATGGGAAAATTCGAAAAAATCAATTCTCATTTGTTCTACAATTACATATTGACGAGCATTGTTAGTCCATCTGATGTTTGCGGTAACAAAATTGATCTTCGTTCGAAAGTGGGAATGGGTTTTAATGTGATAAAACGCACTCCTATATCGTCTTCTGTCTATATAAAAAAATGGATCACCGAATGTGTTGATAAGAGCAAACTCGAGAAAGGAATTGTCCGATTTAGGTCTGTCTTCATTCTATCATATTTTCTGTATCAAATTTTTATTCCAAGTAACGGAGAAACATGTTAGTTGTAAGTGTATGAAAAATCTTGAACGAGAATTGTGTCTGAAAATAACTTGATATTATGATGTCGAGTTTTGGTGGAAGTACTGAAATTTTATAGTAAAAAATAATTTTAAAGGGTAGATTAGAAAACCAACCAATGAACAATTCTGCGATTGGACCCATGAACATGCGCTTAGTTAGAAAACGTGGATGTGATAACGAAAAATAAATTTTAGACGGGACGAAGTTTTGCCGGGTCAGCTAGTATCCATATATCGATGGCTCGAAGCAACTAAGTATACACATAAATATCTTCGTTTTGCGCTCTTCTCATATAAAGCCCTTTCTGTTAATATTGCCGGTCTAGATTAGCTTAGCTCTCATACTTTGTGGAGAGAGTTTCCTACCGCAATGCGAAACAAAATTCCAGAACATTTATTTTCTTGATGAGTCGACGATAGCCTAGCTTGATGATTCCCCACACAACTGTGTAGCTCCGAACCTTAATGGAATGGCGTCAGTTTGATGTAATGATTGCATACCAGAGACATCAGCGAGTGAGTAATTTGGGCACGTCCATAGCTCAATCCGAAACAAATATGATGACGCAAAACAAGGAAGAGCAAGCGATGTTCATTGGTTCGTATCTAGTTCGTTTTCCATTTCGGGCTTCCGAAAGTATACAGCCCTGCGCTGACAACCGTTTGACATAGCTGTCAACCAAAGCGTCATATTGTTAGTTGAATGTCTGCCATTTTACAATATGGATCGTTTTAGCATCGCACAACGTGTTAATTTTGTTAAATTATACTATAAAATGATGAAAAACCGGCAAATGTTTTTCGAGCATTACGGACGGATTTTGGTCGTCATGGACGGCCTACAGAGCACACAATCGCTAATGTAGTGCGTAAATTCGAACAAACTGGATCCGTAGCGGATATTGTGAAACCTGTGCATCATCGTAATGTGCGTTCGGCCGAAAATATTGCTGCTGTTGCTGCCAGTGTGGAGGATGACCCGAATGTTTCGATTCCACGGCGTGCTCAGCAATTGGGCTTGTCAAACACATCATCGCCAAAAGACACTGTTTGGTGCGCATTATGGTCTGGTGGAGTCATCGGGCCGTATTTCTTTGAAAATGAGGACGGCGAGACGATAACTGTGAATGGTGAGCGCTATGGCCGCAAAACACGAATTTCTGCATAACTCGAGAATTAATCAAGCAAATGAAACCAAATTAGGCATGTGGAGGGGAGGTACACAACACGACCGAACATGACCATATTGCGAACGAAATTTGAGGGACGTATAATTTCGCGTTTTGGTGATGCCAATTGGCCGTCCAGATCATGCGATTTGAACCCGCTAGACTTTTTTTTGTGGGGTTATGCGAAAGACCGTGTCTATGCCAACTCTCCGCAAACTCTTGAACATTTGAAAGACAACATTCGTGAAGTTATGACCGAGATACCGCCCCATATGTGCCAAAAAGTCATCAAAAATTACCTGTTCCGGATCAAGGTGTGCGAGGAAGCCCTAGGTGGACATTTGAATGATGTTGTATTTCACACATAATGGCATAAACCAAACTTTAAATTGAAATAAAAGTTTCATCGAAATTCTAATTCTAAGTGTGTTTTATTTCAATTTACTTTCGGAATTTAAAGTTGGAAAACCCTGTATATTGAAAGTTTGCCTCAGCGAGATTCAAAATTTATGCTGTAGGCAAATATTCCCCTCCGTTTCTGTTTCCTCTTCTTTTCTTTGTTCACGGATACTTTAAATTATTCCCCCTCGTTTTTCGCCGATAAGTTGCTCGTTATTAACGGCATGGGTAGGGAAACTCACAAATGAGCAGAACAAATGTATGGGAAAATGGAAATGCTTCTGGTTTCCATAAATATAACCTGTTAACACACCAGGGGATTGTAATATATAGCATAAAAACAAATCTTAGGGAATTTCCGATTCGTTTGGTATGTAAATCGTCAAAATCCGTGGGCTGTAAAAATAGTTATTAACGTTAACTTTATTTCATAAAAACGTGACCTGTTTTCTGATTTGTCACCCTTAATGAAAGACGTAGTTCTACGTCAAAAATTAACATGTATGAATTGAAGAATGGAAACATGATTGAGATAAAAATTTCAAAAAAATTGAATGAAATTTGAAAAATTGAAATTTGCCAATTTATGAATTAGTGAATTTTAATATATGAGAATGAAAGTTTGATGAAAATGGATAGTGATTTGAAAATTCTAAAAATTTTGAATTCAAAAATTCATGAAATCAAAATGTTTAGAATAGGAAGATGGTAATGAATAATCACACGGATGAGAACGAATAATAAAATGATAACAACAACCAACGCTGGACTTGTTTGTCATTATGGATGTATTTATATTTTAATCCCGGCTCACCTCATTCAAGTTTTAATAATATTAAAGTTTTGGAACGAAGCAATGACGCCTGACAATTTCGAATTGAATGACTTTTACAATATTCATAAATGCACCCGTATCGATGCAGCTACGATCACATCCACCGAGATCCTCTCGGTGGCCCACACACGTAGCTTCGGGGCTACATTTCCTCCTCCCGGGGCATCCGATTCACAAAGTGATCTTTAGCGTGAAATTTACAACGCTACGTCTTTGCGGCGAACGAAGTGTCCGATGCATATAGGTATGCATACGGCATGGGTGCGATCTTATCGCAGAACTTAAATTACACATTGGATACGGTCGTTCGAGTGTACACATAGTTGCGTGTGCCGTAGGGTCTTTGTACCCGATTACACGACGACACTTTTGACAACAATCCCTTCCCTTCCTAGCATTGAGCAGGACGGGGGAGACCACACTGGTTGCGCGACCAGTTTTTGCTCCGATATGCAAAGGTTAATTATCTCACCACTCAAGAAGTGTTACAATTACGCAATTAGGTTGGTATTATCTTTTTGGGAGAGATACCGCAATGGTACGGTTTTTTTCCTCGATTTTAAAACATGAGGATCGATTGTCAAATTCGGTACGAAAGTTATTTCGCATGCCTTTCAGAAAGCGGAGTACATTCGACTTGTTTGCTAATATACAGAAATTGACAAGATGTAGGCTAAAGTTGTAATAACACAGCCATGCCATTCACTTGGCGATGAACTAATGCTGGTACGAAGAAGTCTCCCTTTCAACGGCAATAAGTCATGCAAAAACATATTGTACACATACGAGTGTGTGTAGTGATGTTGTTCATTTACAAAAGCGCCACCCAACTGGGCTGGTTTGCTGACACAACAAAAAGTCAAGTGGATATCTCCATAGGTCTTCTGTTGACAGGAGTTCAGGCCACAAATCAAAATTGGTGGGTACATGAAACTGCCGATGGTTTTTCCTCGACGATCGTTTTGTCGGCGGACCGAGGGTGATCAATAATTACTACCAGATGCATCCAAAGTAGCGCCGTGGGAGGTATGCCACTTAGGTAAATACGATTGGGACGTGAGGTCACATGTAAATAATCGGTAAAATGACGGAATCGTGACATGAGCGACTAGGCTCGATTCGACATGTTCTTCATATTTATTATCTTCTCCTATGGAGGCTTTGAAATAAGGAAACCGTTGAATGATATTTGAGGGGTGATGTTAATCGAGTATATATTTCGTTTCTTGTTTTTCTGAAACGCAAAACGATTAAGACAAACCATAATTCCTTTGGCACAACACTAAACAGACTGATTCACTTCCACGTGGCTCGACGGTAATCGGGGAAGTTCAAGCCAAGATGAGCACATCTGCTTTCACGGATTTTCTCCCTCTGAAAAGTAGAAACATAAAAAATTAGAGATCATAAAAAAACAAGAACACAGTTGTAGACCGCATGAATCACTTGAATGGTTTGTTTGAACAAACCCTGAAGAAAGTGATTTTTATTCAACTTCCGTCTTTTCCGTTTTACAGACCCCAGAAAAAAAACTATAACACCGTATGGCATTACTACATTTCATTTGTTTTTGTAGTTGTTCTTCAATCGTTTACATATTGAGACGGTTGTCAGTCTCAAAATAGAAAAATCGACACATGTTTTCAGTGAACTTCTGTGAACGGCTTCCATTTCACAATTCTTTTACTGGAACCCTGTACACTGTTTACATCACAATTTGTCATGTTAAGAGAACGCCTAATCGCATAATCGATGTGAGCGCTGACCTTATTCTCACTTTTCCGTGACTATTTTTGTTCTGCCTTCAGAGCGACTGCCAGTCGCTCTTATCACCTACTAAAACTGGTGTATTTTTTCGACTGACCCAATCCCCTTACAAATACAGAAAACGTCAAAAAAAAATCAATTCTCTTCGCTGATAAGATTCCTACCGTTCGCAGTCACAGTTGGTGGGTAATTGTGCGAAAAATCAGTTGGCGTGACACCCATTTCAGAGCGCGAAGTCAGAACGAAGGACTCCAATTATTCAATCGTCGATTATGTAATAGTTTAACCCCGTGTCACAACACGACGCTATGTCCCCTTTTCAGCCAAAGTCGCGCTACACGGATGCTTCGTACCTGATCTTCCAGCAGTTGAAGGAAGGCGGGCTGCAATGCGCCTTCCCGGCGATATTCGAGCTTCTCAATCCGGGGTGCAAATCGTCCGATCAGATCCAGGATGTGCTGCCGGACGGAGCGGAACCGCTCAGTGAACAACCACCGCGAGCTGTCGGTGCGAAAACAGCGGCTGGACAGTACAAGGTGAAGGACAGCCGGAAACCGATCGCCAGCGGGATTCCCCGCAAGCAGAGTAAGGTTGCAGAAAAACGTAAGAACCGTCGCAGTTTGGAGCTGAAAGCCGTTGAGGAAGCTCCGCGGGAGGAAGAAGACGCGGTCAGTGTTACCAAAGAGGATAAATCCACAGCACCCCTTGGAGATGAAAAACGAATTCAGGTGTGTGATTTGTCCACCGGTGTGGGCTCGGGTGATCTGCGCCACATGAGTGTCATCAGCAGTGGTGACGAGCAGTGCTGTGTTGTGCATAAGGATTTCCAAGTTGCGGTGGATTTCCATCATCGGCCGAATTCGGAGGTGGAACTTCCGAGCCGCGCGAGTGTTGTGGAAGCGAATAATAACGATGTGAAGTGCAGGTCGAACAACGAACCGCCGGTCGAATCGGCCGGAGAATTATCGGATGTAGAGTCTGTGCGAACCGTAACGCCGGGTGGTGGGAATGTTGGATGTGGGGACCAAATGGTACCGAAGGCACCCGGTGTTCAGATTCGAAGGAAGCAATATTTCTACGAACCGCCATATCTAACGGGCTCGGAGCTTAGTGATACGGATTTCACCGATACAGCGAGTAGCGTGGGGGAATTGGACGATGTGGTGGAGTATGCGAGGGTGGAACTCAGAAAGGTATGTTCAATGAAATTGATAGTTAACAGTGTGAATCTGTAGCAAATAATTGGTAAACTGTAGGGTCAAATATGTTTCCTAAGTGGATTAGATGAAGTCTAATTTCTTTAAGATGTGGAACAGATTGTTTCTTGATCTTGTTCTAACACTGTACTTTTTTTTCGTGATGTTGAAATCGAAGTTGTCTGAAATATCTTTAAACGGTCATTTTGTTCTGTCAAATGTTTAAAAAGTTTTTGATGCCAAATGTCTTTAAATTACATGAAACGTCGAGACCTTTTTTCATCTCGAGAACAAATTCTTGGTAAAAAATCGGCTCTCTGGGACTTTTTCGGAATATAAGATAAAACGTATGGTTCGGGGTGCCAATGAAAATGGCCATCTCGATTTTTCATACGAGACTTCCTGCGAAATGTTGGTGTGCATAGAAAAATCCGAAAAAGTTCAGGTACAAGTACGGCGTCTCAAAATTGTCATTTTTGTCAAAAATTGACTTTTTGACACTCGGTCGTTTTTTTGTCTAAAAAGACAATTTTTTACAAAAAAAATGCAATTTCAATTTTTCAATTTCATTTAAAGATATTCAAGTTTTTTTTAATCTCGATTTCATGTAGTCTCTCATTGATTTTTCAATTTTTAAAGAACTCATTCGATAAAGCGCACTTTTCTCAAAATGAGAAAAGAAAAAAGCGGCATTTTCAACGCAGTAAAAATTAAACTTGTTGTGCAGAACCCAAAGACTTGTAAACAACATTTGGTTTATAGATGTCTACACTTCACGATTCAGGAAAAGCAGCTGTCGCCGTCGACTATGTATAATAGCACCATAAGCCAACTTGTGGAAACGGAACGATTTAAGTTGCACACCCAATAAATGGATCCATTGTTGTTTTTTTTTTCTATTATAGTGTCTTTTAACACTTTTAGCTAATTCGTCATTTTTTAGAAGAATGTCGGGAGTGAGAATTGAACTCGTGACCTTTGCGTGAGAGGTATGGATGTTACCACTACGCCAGATCGCCTCCTGTAACAGGATGGCTGCATTGTGTTATACCAAAAGAAATGGTGTACGTGTCAGATCATGCGCCTTTATAGTTGACGGATTCTTCGCGATTTGTCAAGTAGGACAGCGTTCATTTTAAGTATCCAGTCCGGAACACATATAACTCTCATTTCATCAACAGCAATCGTATGTGAAATGTTTTCGAACTCTTGGGAGGAATATGGATTTCAGCTTTTCATTATCTTTTTCTTCCTTTTCTCGAGAACTTTTCTTATAGAGCTCAGTACAAAGATAATTTATTTGTGACATTAGGGATGTTGGCGCTTGGTGAGTTGGTTAAATTAGGCTGCATTAAATCATACATCCTTGAATATACAGTCAGATATTAACTTATCAAAAAGAATGGAAGCGGCAATGGTTTGCCACACTGTTTACATCGGTGGTAAGCGATTTAATCTCACACCTTTAGACTGACTTTGACAGCTGAGAGTTTTACCAGATAATTCAAGCACTTCAATGCGTCTCTGTCCTTGAATCCATTCGATGGACGGAGCTAGAAGGATTATGCGTGGTGTTCTCACTATAAGATTGTTCTTTGTTCTAGAAACTACTGAAAAAGTGCGCGAAAACGGTGGATTACAGGTCGGACTCTATCATCCGGAGGCCCGATTACCCGGAGTCTCGATTATCCGGAGACTCGATTATCCGGAATTTTAAACTCGATTATCCGAAGTTTTATTTTTATTTTTCTTATTTTTAGATCGGAAATTTTGAATAATTTGTATAATAATTCCATATTGAATAATCAATATGGGCTTGATCAACTTGACTAGTAAAACACAGTTATTAAAGACAAATGTAAATCCAAGATGGCGACCACTTCAAAATGGCGTCATATAATTTTTATCACAACCCCATCAATATGGGTATCGAAGTAAAGGGATTAACTAGTAGAACACAATTATTCATGAAAAATGCAAATCCAAGATGGTGGCCGCTACAAAATGGCGGATTACATATGTTCACAGAACTGCATCAATATGGATAACAAATGAAAGGAATTGACTAGTAGAACACAGTTATTTACGAAAAATGCAAATCCGAAATGGCCAAAAAGGCACCGCAAAATCGCGCCATATCTTTTTTTTCAGAGCCTCATCAATATGGGTATCAAATGAAAGTGCTCGACTGGTAGAACACAGTAGATCATGAAAAATCCAAATCCAAGATGAGCACAGTTCCCACATAAACAATAACTTTTTAATAGTTTCATTCAGCTTGACATATGTGTATGTATGTTTGAGTGTTTGTAGGGTTGGAATCTGAACTGATTGATCTGAAATTTGGAACATATCTTTAATTCTACTGTCATTATAGAACTGCGTATTCCATGATCTTAAAAAAATCAAAAAATTCATTATAATAGTAACGAACACTTTTGGCTGGTTTGTCACCCTTACTTCCATTTTTCGGAAGAATGTCGGGAGTGAGAATTAAACTCGTGATCTTTGCGTGAGAGGTATGAATGTTACCACTGTGTCAGATCGCCTCCCACCGCCACAAAATGGTCGACTATGTATTGTTTGCAATCCCCTCATTATTGGTATCAAATGAAATGATTTGACTCATAGAATACAGTACATCATCAAAATATTCCGAAGAAAATTAGGTAAAAAATAAAAATTGCCAAAAAACAATTTTTGGGTGGTTTTAATGTAGAGAAGTATACTAATGATACAGATAATTTACTAAAAACTAGAAAATTAAAAAAAGGAAAAAAAAACTTTTTAAGTTAAACGGTTTAATGTACTAAAAGCTAGAAAATATTTAGACAAGTAGCAGATAATAGTTATCACATCCATTTGTTCATTAATCTAGGGCAAAGATGAGACTAAAATAAAATCGTGGTGTATGTGATGAAACAACGAACTGTGGATAATGGAAATCCAACGTTTATTTCTTACTTAATTTTCTTCGGAATATTTTCATGATGTACTGTATGTTGTTAGTCAAATCGTTTCATTTGATACCGATATTGAGAGGATTGTAAAAAATACATAGTCGACCATTTAGTGGCAGCGACCTTTTTGAATTTATGTTATTTATTATATTTTGTGTTCTCCAAGTCAAGTCATTTAGCCATTTATTAACGACGGACAAATTGAATTTTTCATCATGGAATACGCAGTTTTATAATGACAGTAGAATTAAACGTGTCTTCCAAATTTCAGATCAATCAGTCAAAAGCAACGGGGTCAATTTTCTGTTAATGTGGGACAACCCTACAAACATTCAAACATACATACAAACAGGTCAAGCTGAATGAAACCATTTAAAAAGTGATTAGTTGTTTGGAGACTGCGGCCATCTTGGATTTGGATTTTTCATGATCTGCTATGTTCTACTAGTCGAGAACTTCATTTGACACCCATATTGATGAGGTTTTGAAAAAAATATATATGGTACCATTTTGTGGTGGCGGCAATTTTGGATTTTCATTTTCGTAAATAACTGTCAATTCCTTTCCTTTGATTTACATATTGATGGGGTTCTGAGAAAATGTGTAATCGATTTTCATTTTTCATAAATAACTGTGTTCTACTAGTCAAGCTCATTCATTTGATACCCACATTGAAGCGGTTCTTCGAAAATATGTAATCCGCCATTTTGAAGCGGCCACGATCTTTGATTTACATCTTCCATAAATAATTGTGTTCTACTGGTCATTCCCTTTCATTCGATACCCATATTGATGGGGTTTTGGGAAAACCCATATTGATGGGATTTTGAGCAAATATATACATAATCTGCCATTTTGTAGCGGACACCATCTTGGATTTTCAAGATCATGGAATACACAGTTTTATAATGACACCAGAGATAAAAATGTGTTCCAAAAATGAAATTTCTATTAATGTGGTACAACGCTACAGACAAAGTTACAAAGTTACAAAGTCACAAACATACAAACGGGTCAAGCTTGATAAAACCGTTTAATGAATAAGTGCAAATCATAATTATATTACGTTTACCGAGAGAAAATTTGTTTTTTTATGATTCGATTATCCGAAGAATTCGATTATCCGGAGTGAAAAAAAAATCAATACTCCGGATAATCGAGTCCGACCTGTATAACCAAGATGCCATTTCATACGAAAGGGAATATGGACGCTCAGACTTATCCATTAGCTCGATGCAAGGTAATCTAAACAAAACTATTAAAATATAAGAATATGTGATTCGCTCAATCTTATTACTCGCAAAATAAATACAATATTATTAAATTTAACGGAATTCGAGAAGCATCCCACTCAATCGCTGATTTACATTAGAGTAGCATTATCTATTATCGATCGCAAATGTACGATCAAATAAACCCTTTCGGAGGGAATCGTCAATGCTCGATGTTATTTGAATCAAACAATCAATTGAGGGCGGGATGAAGATATATTTTTTTATGAAAAGTTGATTTAGGCAAAAACAATAGTTAGATAAAATTTTTGGAGAATACTCTCCCAAATGTAAAATTAATGTTACTCGGTTGTTATAAGACATTAATGATGATGATGATGGTCCCGTTTCCTTCCCCTACTGAGGTTTGAGCAACTCGTATTGCTTTATTATCTGAAAGATATTTTTTTCACGGCATAGAAATAAGTTTAAAAAAAAAGGAACTAATTTTATTTACAGATATAAGTTCAAAAAAGTTCAATGCCAAAAGACAATCCAATAGTCAGTCTTGTCCGACAAAGAGCCGATACGGTCTTGTTTTTGTTCATTCTGGACAATACTGTAATTAAGTAAGGGATTACATTGCTCCCATCTTTGTTCTCTCTTTCATCCCCTTTCGATGCTATTGTACCAGGGTCTTTCAAATTAAACACTCACTCAACAAATTTTAATAACTTCTACAAAAGTGAACCGATATTTATTTTTAAAAACAAAAATAAAGCTTATTTTAGGACATATTCGATGTGACCACCCCTTTTTTCGACAGCGCGTTTTAAGCGGTGAATAAAATTCTTCATGCACCACTCTAACATTACGACTTCGATGCTGTTGAAAATCCGAATTATTTCTTCTCTAAGCTCCTTCAAATTTTGTGGCTTGTTTACATAGCAACGGCCTTTCACGTACCCCCTGAGGAAGTAATCGACGACGAGAAATGTTGAAATTCTTACCATAACAGGACAAAGTTTCATTAAGGCTTCGGTTGCTCTAGTTATACAATTTCACTAAAAATACACGTTCTTGTAAATTGTACATATTGACACTAAAATCATCCGATCAGACTGAACGAGTAATCGAATATTATCGTTCCGAAGTGGAGAATGCAGCGTTACCATCGATGGAGCGAAAAGAAAATTATAAGAAGCTATTCGATTTTTTTGCGTGAGCGTTTAATCTGGAAGACCCTGTATTTCCACCCTAATATATTTCCCATATAATTTTCTATAATCTACTTTTTAATAATTTATATTTTGTTGCTTATTTTTTTAATGTTTTTTTTTATTCATTTTAATCGCTTTTTAAGATTTTTATCAATTTAATCTTAATTCAAATATTTTAATTCGTAATTTTTGTTGTCGAGTTCTGTTCCATTCTTATTCTGGGGTTAAAATTTGAACTCGCGTTCTAGTTTGATAATAACATAATCAACTATACTTCATTTCAAAAATTACAAAAAAAATCATCATTCATCACTCTGCGTGGTGATTCAGCAATAACTAAATCAATATCGGTTGACCCGGCTATCTAGAACCAACTGTGAGTAACAACTATTATTGAAATTAATACAAAATAAAAAATACAAATACAGAAAGAATATAATTTGGATGAGAAAAATGAAAGTAACCACAGAATCGGCTTCCTAGGTCTTGGCTGTAGTTCGCTATTTTAACGCTAGATCTCCCTGGCGGCTACGACGGTTGCTGTCCGCACTAAAGGCGTTACGCTTCGCACCGCCGCTATGCAAATCAATCGCTTCTGTTCTAGTCCTAAGCGTAACTGTC
This sequence comes from Toxorhynchites rutilus septentrionalis, assembly GCF_029784135.1. Classification (NCBI taxonomy): domain Eukaryota; kingdom Metazoa; phylum Arthropoda; class Insecta; order Diptera; family Culicidae; genus Toxorhynchites; species Toxorhynchites rutilus. The sequence goes on along the minus strand of NC_073744.1, from coordinate 80,256,390 downwards.
TCGGCTCTAGGTGAAACTGTTGTTGAACTATACCCAACTATATCACTCTTTTTGTACCCGGAGATGCCGGAATCAATTCTCACACCGACCTTTTTCATCTCTATCTCGTTCCAAGCTGATGCGCTTCGCAAGTAATAGGCGTGTACCATAACTACCCTTGGGCGCTGGTAGCGGCGGCTCTTTTCCCATGTTCGCCGAACTTGATTCGGTTGGTTGTTATTATTATGTTGTTGTTAGCCATTAATGCTCATCTCGTTGTTTTTTTCCGACCGCTTTTGAGCACTTACCGACTCGACCGATGATCGATCTCTAATAGTTGTGGCGGGCGCACGCTTTAATGATAGCACAAATTTCGTTTATTTTTTTCCCTCACCTCCTGAGTAGCGTGGGCTGTGCAACATTAAAAGGTACAAAGAACAATCCGCTTCAAGGTGCCCGAAGGGAAGACTCCAGAAGAAAGGAAACATTCCTTTGATAACATACATCGGACAGTGCTCATCTTTATTGCCAAACAGGGTTCGAGGAGGTTGTTTTGACGCGAGAGATGAGAACGGGCAGATGAAATAAAGGCAGATGTGGTCAGTTTTGATCTATGAGGCCATCTCGGCGATGCCCGATACAAGAAACTGACCAACTAGCTCCTTGACCTACAGCTAGCGGCGGACCGAGAACCGGACTCAGGGTTTATTGTGAACGAACAAATTGTAGGTCTCGGTTATTGGTGACTTTCGTTCGTTAACTTAAATAATTCCTAATCGATGTTTCCAAACGGAATTCGTTTCTCAATTGGTGTCACTATCCGTTCTGCTGTATTTTTTCCTCCATTCATCAATCAATTTGCTCTAGATTCGCCTGGGATGAACTTATTCTCTCGCGATTGCTAGCAGTTCTTCAACCAGTTCCCTACTTTCTCTACGTTGCCTTGTTTTTTCGCCGATCGAAAAAGAACGTCTGAATGGAACCATAAATTATACTTCGCTCTCTCTGTCTATTTCTGCCCCCGAAATGTCCCGCGTTGTTTTTCACCGTTGGGCTCATCGGAGAAGGCTTCAATGTCACATACCGAAGCCCAAATCGACTGCTGCTGGTGCCCGCTGATAGTGCTCCTGGAAATACACCTCGGCGGTAGCGCGAGGCGATCGAACAACGGCGTAACAACGAAAACGTGATCCAGCATAAAATTGAACCATACTTACAGTTTTTCTTTCGCCGTTGATATGTTTGCAGCTTCCTTTGTGTTTCGCGCCCGCTCCTCACCCACCCAACTTCAACTCGGACATGATAATGACATTGAATTATGCGCACCTTTCTTTCCGCGCGAGTGGGGGCTTCTTCCACTCATTCTCAACAAGTTAATCCACATCCGAAGGTCTTAGCTAGATAGCGTGTTATAGTGTTATGGTTTTTTTGTTTCTACGCGAGAAGAAAGTGCCGGAAAGAGGGATGTGAGTACACACTTTGCTGACAGCGGCAGAAGGTCGAAAAAAAGAGAAAACAGAACAGTATGTCACACGCATTTAATCGGCAGAGCGTGTGTGTGGGAAGGCCGGGATCGTTGAAAGGTCGTCTGGATGCTGGAAAGAATGAGACGAGAGCCATTCGAGGAGGATGGCAGCAGGGGCGTGATGCCGATAAATGGTTCTCGCTTTGGAACGTGAGAACTAATGAAAATGTACACATTAACATATTAAAATCGGAACCTATTGGCTTTTTACAGCTTTTCTGGTTCGCTTCTTCTGGGAGGGGATTCCCTTCCGCTAATCGACCAGATGGTGTGTTAACTGGATCCAATCATCAGTGACATTTTTCATTTTTTCCCTTTCCGCTTTTAAGATATGTTCGTAAGTTATTGTTGGTTTGTGATATGGCTGTTTCTGGTGAAATTGCTTTCCAATTTTTCCGTTGAGTAAGCACACTTCACCCTTTTGCTACGAGCGTCGGCTATAGACGACATCCGCGCGATGAACTGTGTGTAAAAGCGTCGTCTTTAGACGATATGAGAGTGATACTGCACTTCGATCACATCAGTGTTATGTGCATACTTTTCGGCGCAGTGCTCCGTACAGCGGTAGCCAGGGTTGCCAACTATAAATTGAAAAAATCAGGAAGAATGAAAATAAAAATCAGGATAAATCAGGAAAGCTCATATTGGGTTGTCCGAAAAGTTAATGTCATTTTTGGGAAAACAAAAACAGTATTTTCAATCAAAGCATTATAATTTAATTTAGGTTGGTTCTGTTTCACAATCTTTCGTCATCTTTCACACAGCTTAGATAATCTGTCCTCCTGGAACATGTTTGCTACCTCGTCAAAAACTGCTGCGAGCCATACATGTGAGAAACAGGTTGCTTGGTAGTGGCTCACAGTACAGAATCCATTCCAATTCCCACCAGAAACAGAGTATATTTTTCTTCGGTTGAAGACCGGATATGTAAAAGAATTAATAAGCATGGTATACATCCTCGCATAAGCGGAAATGCTAGTGTTTCGCCTGACTTTTTGGTCGTTTATATTTTTTTCCGAAAAACCTACAGCATCACTTACAGTCAATTGCAGAGAAATCAATATTCAAATTTTCACTGAATTCATCATCCATGCTTTGGAATAAATCTTTACTCAACAAATGAGGAAGGCATATCAGCAGTGGAAGACTTGTTGAGTTTTTCCTAATTTTTATGATATTTAGATATATCTACCATAGTCCCATGATTAAAGCTTCTTCTACTTTGAATCAGACGAACAAATCACATATAAAATCTTTTTATATTGACTGTGGATTCAGAAATTTTCTCTGGAGTAATTTTACACCCTGAAACGATTTCCTACATTAATAACTCTGGGGATACATCTACATAAACATTATCCAAAATAAAGCAATGTTGTTCCTCAAACTTAATCTCGTTGTAATTTCATAAATTCGTCAGGCAATCTGGTTTAATGAAATTTTCTTGCACTGTTTTGGGAAGCCACGAAACAATTGAGAGTAGAAATAAAAAAAGTTAAGTATAACCTAATGTAAGATATATACAAGTGCGAACCGGAGAACTGCCATGACAGAAAACTTTGGCATGAAAACCACTATAATTATTACGAATAATGTAAAGAGTACAAAAATCAGGGAAAATCAAGATCATTTCAGAAAAATCAGGATAAATTGAGTGTTCGTCAGGATATCAAGGAGCGTGTTAAAAAGTCTGGGAAATCCTGAAAAATCAGGAAGGTTGGCATCTCTGGCGGTAGCAGCTCCTATGATTATTTAGCGCAAATATTTCGGGAAAGCAGACATTTTAAAATCATGTGTATATATTTTCAAATGACTCTTATATGTATACTCTACGAAAATAGCCTTTCTTTACGTTTCTCTCAATTTGTCCCAAAAACGCCATTTTCGCAATGCTCTTTGATTCATTTTTGTAATCGTGCTTGTCTGTTCTCTCCTTCTCTGTTTATTGTTGTCCCTTTCTCTAAAGTTTTACCGTTACCAATTTATGGGGTATTTCCTACATTTATTTCCCTCTTTTATATTATCCGTGGTCGGTTTTTGTTTCGTTTAATTTTTCCTTTTACATAATCTATCTATTTTTACAGTTACGATACAGTTACAGTGCACCCGTGGCCGAGTGGTTAGCGTCTCACATTATCATGCCGGGTGTTCGGGTTCGATTCTCGTTCTGGCCGGGGCATTTTTCGTCAAAGAAATTTCCTTCGACTTGCACTGTATTCAAGAGCTTGCCCCTCGGAATACATTCAAGGCGTGTTATTTGGCTTAAGAAATCTCAACTAAGTATTAATAAATGACGCTAGTTAATGCATACGTTGAGACGGCAGAAGTTCCACAGGGAACGTTAACGCCATTCAAGAAGAAGACAGTTACAGATACAGATACAGTTCGTGAATACTTTTAAGTAAATTGTAACGCGCCCGATATTTAGTTTTTGACGAAAATTGGAAAAATTATCCTGTACAATTTATATAGAGCATCATTTCAAAGCGAAATGAGTATAAAAAACGCCCGCAATAATTGGTGCTCTCGATGCGACAAACCATCAAATGATAAACGACAACAGTTGCGGTTAATCGCCGTAGGTGATACCAACCTAAATGCTACAAGAGCGTAAGTTTTAAATTAGTAAGTGTAAAATAAAACAAAGCATATTTTTACTGTCCATTATATCATTATTGGTTCATCTATCTTTTAACAATAAAACAAAAATTGAACGAAGAAAAAATATTCATAGCTAGAATAGTTAGGAGCTGATGAAGTGAGAGGCTTCAAAAAAAAGTTGTGCTATGGCGTTCACGATTCCAGCTTTTCTGGTTGTCTGAAACAAAAAAAAAGTCGAACAGATTCTGAATCGGTAAAGATGCCGCTATCGCATGAACCTCGGACAAGTCAAAAACATCCTTTTTGACAAAATGGCAGCCGTTTGAAAAAAAAAATTGTTTCTTATGTTTCCCGATTTTTCAAAAATTGTAAAAATATAATTTTTTAGAGGTTCATGGGATAGAGATATGCCTGCAGATTGTATCCATATGAATTCGAAAAAAAAATTGTTTTTTTTCAACTTTCTAGACTAGAATACTGCCTTAACACCAGCAGATTCAGTTTGAATGTGGCAACCGCCAAATGGGAGATATTCTAATTCTAGATGTCGCTATATTTTTTTTCGAATCGCTCTACTGATTCCGGAGATATGGCATTTTTATTGAATGTAATACTTTTCTGTTTACTGTTTTTGAAAGCATAGGCAGCCGTAGCAGTGCTCCGAGCTCTGCAATAATATTTTCTTACCCAATGTTAAAGTTGCTAAAACTTACATTATAGACCCATTAAACGTAAAAATAATAATTGTATTGATATCAACACAATTGTATTCTATTGATTTTCATGCAATGAAACGCTATGACTCAGGAATAACATTTTATTGAGTGGTTTTTATAGCTGTTTCGATGATGTTGTCTGGCATCAGTGTCGAAGAAATAGCTTTCACCAATGCAAACAAAACCATTGCCGAATATTGGAAAAATGAAAATTTAACTTTCAGAGCACTTGCTCGAGTTTTCCAACGTTTTTCACTATACAGTGCGACAGCAGATGAAAATTTAATATTTTGTGAGTAATCGATTAGAGTTTGGTTGATGGGAAGTGTGCGAAAAAGATCATTTTCTTCACACTGTTTCGCAAAATTATTAATTTTCCGTCGAAGGGTGAGGGAGGGATATGGAAGAAATGAGCGCCATTGTGGCAGCCATTTGTGGCTAGCTTCCACCTTCGCCTTAACTTAACTCAACTCGAATCCCAGTAATAGTTAATAATCCAGGGGACAAACTATAGAATAACGAGAAGGGTTTGAAGCCATCCAGTTGCACATCAGCGGTGCGTTGAATTTGATTTAAACGTTTAAAATAATGAATACTATCATGTAGAGTGTTAAAAAACATAGTCAATTATAGTTTTCTAGTGAAACTCAAGTGGTGCCGGTCTTACCCCCAGTTCCCCTACTAACTCTTACTTGACCAGTATTAAAACTGTTTCAATATATCCACAGAAATCTCATCATATTAATAGAAAAAAGTGTATTCCTATATTAGCTCCATGCAAACGTACAGTATCTATCAGTTTCATATTCGCGAATAAAGAGCCGAATATCCGGCTGCCGGAAAATCAAAACTTTGAGCGCTTTGAGGCACCCTTAAATCATGTCCGATTGAGCTGAAATTTTGCACAGGTATTTTTTGTTGGGCCAATAATAACCCCAATTTTGGGCCAAAATAAACGAATTAAGTATTAACACATTAAGGACCGCACGTTTTGGGGCAAACTTGTTCGGCTTATTTGTTCGGATTCCACGAATGAGATCGTTTCCTTCGGCGTGTATGAGACGAAGGCGAGTCATTGGTAGGCATTGTTAGATTCTTGGCAGACCAAGGATTTGTAGAAAACACGTTTTTTTTCGTGATCCATCCGTAATAGACGGAACGCGAAACACGACAAAACTCGTGAGCGATCCGCAAATCGGTTTCTGGAACATGATTTTGTTCCAGATGATTGGAGACAAGTATGAATTATAGCTATTCAAAAACCCGGAAAACCCGCGTTCGACTTCAATTCGTACCGCCCAATAGCAATGCTGTCTTATATTCGGAAATTGTTGGAGAAAATGATCTTGTTTCGCCTTGATAGATGGGTTGAAACGATTGGCCTACTCTCAGATACACAATATGGGTTCCGCAGGGGCAAGGGGACGAATGATTGTCTTGCATTGCTTTCTTCAGAAAAACAAATGGCTTACGCCGAAAAGAAACAAATGGCTTCAGTATTCTTGGACATAAAGGGGGCATTTGATTCAGTTTCAATAGAGGTCCTGTCAGACGAATTACACTCTCAGGATCTGCTGCCTTTATTGAATAACATGTTATATAACTTGCTTTGTGAGAAACATTTGAATTTTTCTCACGGAGATTCGGCAGTGAGTCGGGTCTCTTGCATGGGCGTCCCTCAGGGCTCATGTTCAAGCCCCCTTTTGTACAATTTCTATGTAAGCGACATTGACAATTGCCTCACACAAAATTGCAACGTAAGACAACTTGCAGATGATGGAGTAGTGTCTGTCGTAGGATCAAACGAATCCGACCTGCAAAAACCCTTACAAGGTACTTTGATCAAATTTTCAACCTGGGCCATTGGACTAGGGACCGAGTGCCATCAACGCACACCATGAGCCTCAAGGTCTTGGCAGGCGTACTCCCACTAATAGATCGCTTCAATTTATTATCTCTTTGGTTCCTCATCCGGTGTAAGGTTATGAACCCATTGGTGATCGGAAATTTTGAGCTTATCGAGCAAAATTTATTTGATAGAAAAAAATACAGGGCAAACTAAAGCATGGCTTGACAAACGTTATCCGGATTCTGCTCCAGCAGAGTCAAAAAGCAACGCTTTATCAATACACGAATTTTTCGGATTTTTCCAATTTTTTCACAATAACAAAAGTTGCTTCACTCTCAATGCTGGAACTCACGTACCAATCGACCGATTGCCATTGTCAAATTTTGACACGTATCCATTGAAAGATGTTGGCGCCATCAAGACGTCAACCTTATGAACTTTTCAGCCGAACTGTTATACAGGTCGGACTCGATTATATATAATCGCAATTTGACTTTCAACGTTAATTTTTGAATCCAATACATAATCGAATCACAAAAAAAGCTATTTTTCTATTAATGTTTGACATTCATACATTAATCAAGAAATTGTTTTCTTGAGATTCGATTATGTATGGGATTTGAAGATAATTGTTGAAAAAAAATGGTCGACTCTATATAATCGAGTCCGACCTGTATTCCTTTATTGGCAGCGATTCACTGGGCTCTGGACAGCCTCGCCTAACGGCCCGTTGAGCAATATTACATTGTAACGGATAGTCTTACCTCTGTCGAAGCTATTCGTTCAGGAGGCCAGAAAAGCACTCGCCGTACTTCCTTGAAAGAATACGAGAAATTTGGAGTGCTTTATCCAGGCGCTGTTATGTCATCACTTTTGTGTGGGACCCTTCACATTGCTCAATTCCGGGTAATGAAAGGGCTGAACGAAGATGAACTGGGCCGGTGGCTTCACTCGATAATCCCTAAGGTTAGCCTCAAACCATGATTCAAAAGTCTGGACTTTATTCGCACCTTCTCCCGACTCATGTCCAATTACTGTTCGTTAGACGCGCTACTCTTTCGTTTTAATCTTACCGATATCAATATCTGTGTTTGTGGCAAAGGTTACCACGCAATCGAAGTAATTGTTTGGTCGTGCGAGGTGTTTCTTGTTGCCAGATCGAATTTCGAAAACTCTCTTCGGGCTAGAGGAAGGTCCTAAAAGTCATCGATCTTCGTGTGTGATTGTATCAGGGCGCGACATAGTCATAGTCAACTGAGGATAGTCGGCTGACTAACCGACTGACTATATCCATAGTCAGTCGGTAAATGACTTTTGGCTCTTCACGCAGTTTCGCCGCCAAAACGACTGAACTTGAAATGGATTTTAATGTGATGAAACGCACTCCTATATCTTCTTCTATCTATACCAATAAAAAAGTATCACCGAATGTGTTGATAAGAGCAGAACTCGAGGAAGGAATTGTCCGATTTAGGGCTGTCTTTATTCTATCATATTTTCTGTATAAAACATTTGTTCCATGTAACATGTTATTTGCAAGTGGTTCAAAAGTCTTGAACGAGAATTGTGTCTGAAAATAATCTGATATTATAATGATGAGTTTTGGTAGAAATACTAGGAATTTTATAGTAAAAGGTAAATTCAACGAGGTCGATTAGAAGATCAATCAATGAGCAGTTCTGCGATTGGACTCATGAACTTGCGCTTAGTAAGAAAACGTGAATGTTTGAAGGTATTGATAACCAAGAACAAATTTTAGGCGGGACGAAGTTTGCCGGGTCAGCTAGTAAGATATAAGATAGGTTTAAAAATTGATCGTGATGAGTGTGAGTGTGAACATTGTCAACATATCCTTATATCCCTTCCTTTTCCTGAAGAAAATATGTCGCCCTTCTAAACTCGAGTAGACCGCTAGTAATCGGTTTTCTACATTATTAGCATTAGAATTAAGGAAAAATGTGTATATATACTTGTAACAACACAGAAAGAAGTTTGACTCCTTTAAACTTATGTAACTAAGCCTGTGAAAATAAACGATTTAAAAAACGCTAATTATGCATCACAAAAATCAACTTTCGGTGCTCGATTTTTTTCGTTCACGAGTAAGTTCAAGTTAGTTCGCTGTGCTGAAGTGAGCAATCCCCTTTACTCCGCGCGGTGAATGTCGTGAGATGGCTGAAGTCACGGTGCTCTCGCAGGCGAATGATGTTTCTAAAGTTTGTCACTAAGGTGATCAGGTATTAAATAGGCTATCTCACGTCATTTGCCACGCAAAAATGCAAATGAAAATAATGCAAAATAAGAACATAAAGGAATGACAATTGAAAATAAGGTACCACTAGCATGATTGAACTGAACAATTCGAAGAAGATAGGCGGTTCAAGACAAGATAGCCTGATCAATGGCCTAATCAACCAGAACCAGAAGAAATTGTTGTCTTAATGATCATTGTTGCCACACGTACAGATTTATCAGATTTTTTCGTTATTTTTGGTACAGATTCTGTACGGTACAGGGTACAGATTTTCGTCAAAAAGTACAGATTTTTTCCGCGTGTTAAATTTCTTACATTTGAACAAAGCAACATAAAAGTATACGACAACTTTCACGCCGCAGTATCGCTTGGTGCTGCAGATCATAGAAGCATTTACAATGCAATAATTGATTAGTTTCTTAAAGACAGTATTCCTTACAAGGATCGTCTGAATGGACTCGCGTCGGGTGGGGCGACCGTGATGATGGAAGATTCGACTTTTGGATACGCCTAACTAACTAACAAATTTGAGACTAACGAATTCGAGGTAATACAGGAGATTTTGGAACATAAGCCCAATAGTTAAGCAATGTTAAATCCCAGAAACTTTTCCAAAATGACAAGCATTAGAGTTGTGTTAGAGCCATTTCCAGGGTTCTACAAAATAAATATACAAGATCTGGAGAATGAATTCCGTACCCTAAAGGTGAAATTAAACCGTAAGGAAATCACTGTTTCAGAGAACGAGCATATGCAAAATTGGTGGACAAGAGTTGGATGCGTAAAAAGAATTGACGGATCAATCGCATTTTCGGTGCTTCGATGTATTGTTTGTAACTTTCTCACGATGCCTCACTCTTCGGCAACTGTCGAGCGATTTTTTGTTTGAATATAATCAGGACAAAAATAAGCTTCTAAAACGGCTATTTTCGCATATTTTTCGAAGAAAAAGTACAGATGAGAAAATTTTTTAGCCCCTCTGGTACAGATGGAAATATGACAACACTGTTAGAGATATCAATAGAAATAATCGCACATCGGAGAAACACATTGTCAACAATATCGTCACCGCGTAAAATTAGCAATACGTACAGTTGTCCTCTTTGACTTTTACCAGTCGCTGAGTTGCATCACCATTCCTGAACGCACATCTTCCCAGCACAAGCGGCCAACTAAATCACCCCCAATCTCCAAGTCAGCGGTAAAACAATTAACAAATTTGCAAAATTGCTACAAATTTACAACCTATCAACCGGAGAGCGCGCTGAGAAACGAAGTCTCAAACCTGCCCCAGCCTTTCGACGTTTTTTTTGCGACCATTCACCCCGCCCGGAATAAGGCGAAATATGATTGCCATAAATTTCTTCGCTCTGCCCTAGTACCCACCCACCTCCGACGCCGTCGTTCAGCTCAAAAGTTTCGCTCAGTCATGCATGCAAATGTAGTAAATCTTACCGCGCTCCCCCCGCTTCTGACCGCACTTGAGACGGGTATTAACTGGAGAAATTGTTAACTCAAAATTGCGTAGCTCTCTTCGATGCGACAATTGTTACAATCGGTCGGCAGCAGCTGGAGAAGGAAGGGGGCATCATTTGTCTCAATTTTGAAAGTCATTCCGTGGATGACCGTGTTCGGTAATAATGGGGCCAACGATGACGACGGAAGAAGGCTACGCGGTTACTGCCGATTCGTCCGCTAAAAGTTTGTTTTTCCGCCGAATCCGGCGAGCTTATTAATCACATTCAAGGTCAAAAACCCACGGAGCCAACTTTCCAACGCGCGAACGAGAGAAATCGGCGGGAGAGTTCATTAAGTGGCAACTTCCAATCCCTACCGGATTACAACTCCGAAATGAGACGCATTCACAAGCGAACCCGATCACAACTTCCTTATTCGATTAAATTATTCCAATAGGTTCCGTTCCGTTCGGTTGCTCACCGGGTTTCTCTTCGCTGGGGAGCTTTTATTTGCCATATTAGGCAGCGCCCGCTAATTCCCTGCATTCCCCTCGAGGTCGTCGTCGTCGTCGTTGGCTGAAGTGCGGGAAAACGAGACTAGGTGAAACAGCGAACACGTTTTTGCCGTCCCTCCAGTCGGACGGTAGGATGCATCTAATGGCCTTTCCAGTGGCCAAACGGAATCGATTGAGTGGAGTCGAAGTAGGAGGAGGGACTGGAAAAGAAAGGCACTTTTGCGTCTCCCTACTCCCACTGGACACCCACAAAGCGCGACCTCACCAGGTGGACTATTGGCGGAAGAAAGACCACAGAAGATTTCGTGAGCAGCGTGAAGGCCTTTCCGAGCTTCGCAAAGTCACGGGATGACCTCAGTCGGTCTCTCTCTATTCCTCTCTTTTTTTTCTTCTGAAGGTAACATTACCTTGATCGTCCCGTTTCTGTCATGACAGCAAAGGGTGTGGGGATAAAATAATTTACCATGTAAAAACCCATTGGAACGCATTAATGCCCTTAGAAGGCTGTTTTGTTTATCAACCGAATACAAAACGGTTTTCTAACGGAACAGACGTACATTAGAAATGTAGCTGAATTTCGTTCTGACCAAACATTTTCTGTACAAGTGACCCAACGGCCATTCCGAAAATTTGTCCCTTTCGAGGGCACATGCAAACAATCTAGATGGAATGATCTGATGGCGGTCTAATGGCGGTATCCATCGTATGTTTACCTCCCATTCATCTCCTCTCATTTCCCATACAAATCCAAAACATTCCTGATATCGGCACGTATCTTGAAACCAAGGAAGCTAAACGGCACAGCAATCATGCCGAGCTTATACGGCTCTAAAACTAATCAACAGCTACACACAGAACCAATTGACGACTGGAGACCACGTCCCAGCTCCAGCATCCGATCTGAGCCAATGGATGACACATCCGGGGTGGGATGCGGCCTGAATGTAAACAGTACAGGGGAAGAAGTGTGAAAATTCGAACGATTTTTTTTCTGGGAAGCAGAAAATATCTTTGTTTAAAGTTTCCCGGTTCGTGTACGTTTCGAAACATCGCGTGCATATACACGCACGAGGTTATCCGCTGATCGTAAGGTAATAAATTTAAAAAAAAGTATGTTGTGTTGTGTGTTTATTTACAAATTTTTAACCAATTGAACCGGGATGGAAGTAGGTTAGTGCGATGGGGCCGGCATAAACAGTACAAGCTAATTGAAAGTCGGGTAGATATCGGACACAGAGGACGATGAGTTCACATTGAATACAATTGTACGGTTTTCCATGTCGGGTTTCCGATCAATTCGAATGACGACAAGCCTTGTTTTTTCATTAGATTTTGCGAATTCACACGTTTCATATTCTACATTGTCGCTGACATCAGCCACAGGGGTGACACTCAATGGCAAACTTAGGATGGATGGGATTCAATCTGACAGAAAGCAGAACAATACATCATACACTATGATTACGAAAGTCATCTACTGGAAAACAAAAGACTTCAAAATGGAATTGTAATCGAATTAGTTGGTTTTCTGTAGAGTTTTATATCTGAATGGAAATTGGATTTGGGAGTAGGTTTTATTTGATCAAGAATTTGTTTCAGTAATGGCTAAAAAATATATAGTCACAAGCTGACCCGGCAAACTTCGTCTCACCCAAAATGAATTTTTTGTTACCAATACTTTCAAACATTCAAGCTTTCTTACTAAGCGAACGATTATGGGTCCAATCGCAGAACTATTCATTGATTGGTCTTCTAATACAGCCATTCCATGTCAAACCGATTTAGTGGTTCAGAACAGTGGTAGATTTGTTTTTATCGCAAACAATTAGACCTGCATTTTTTATTTTTTTCGTTAGGGTGACCATTTCCGTTTTAGTGGGGGTTCGAAAAATCACAGAATCACTATATCGGTTTGACATGGAATGGCTGAATAGACCCTTTTCAATTTCCTTTTAATATAAATTTCCTGGTACTTCAACCAAAACTCGTCATTATAACATGAAACTATTTTCAGACACATTCTCGTTCAAGATTTTTCAACCACTTGCAAATAACATGTTTCTCCGTTGTATGAAATATATGTTTGATACAGAAAATATAAAAAAATGAAGACAGCTCAAATCAGACTAATTCTTTCTCGAGTTTTGCGCTTACCAACACATTTGGCGATTCATTTTTATTTATATGGAAGAAGATATAAAAGTGCGTAAAGATCAGTTTCGTTTCGCCTTCAAAGTCAACTAGGTTCCGCGTGAGCTCCGCTTCCTGCCCCGCCTTAAATATGGTCTCTCTTGGGCCTAGTTTCGAGCTCATCACCTTCTGGGTATCCTGAGGGTGATCCTGTAATGTAGACCAGGGAATTCCTAAAGTCTTGAAGGCACGTTTGACAGAAACTCTACCAGCGATAGCCTCTTTTGCAAGGGTGAGGTCCTCCTGGGACAAACTCCCTCGGTTCGATTTTATTCGGTAGCTGCGAGGCATCTGAAATAGATTGAAAGAATGTCTCAATAACCCTCAACAAACCACAAATCATTCCGGGTTTACCCCACTCAAAGGGTGACGGTCTTACCCCAACAGCACACATGTTTTAAGAAGACTATTTCTATTAATTTATTGTTTGAACCTACCTCAATTCGAATCCTAGAGATAGTGAACAATCCAGGGCACAAGCGCACCGAAAAAGGATTTGATACCTCGTTCAAGAGGTTTCGCGACACTCGCGTGTTTGGATTGATATTTTGGCATTTGACGGGTCACAGTGGGTTCGATGTAATTTAAAACGTATAAAATGAAAAATACTAACATGTACAGTTTTCAAATGAAAATTGGAAGCATTCCCACTTTTGTGCTTCCCGAACCGTGATGTCTATAACGGGCAACTTATGCAGCTGCGAGAATAGAAACAACGAAGCGGTAAACGAAATGGGAATATTTGCGACGTAAACTCCAGTGAGTACGCTATCGCTAGCGTATAAATATTGCATATCCTCTGAGGAGAATTTTAACAGAGTTTCGTTAGGTGATCTCGAAAGCAGACACGGTTTGCTGACGAGCGTCGAACGAGAATGAAGTGTCTTCTCGTGGTCGAGAAAAAGTTTGAAGTAGTTTTCTTCACAAGGGCTCTTCTCAGGGCTAGAGACGAATGAACTTTAAAGTCTGGGGTTTTACTTTAATAACATTAATTCAAAAGACGAAGAAGAAGAAGAGGAATTTTCACTTCCCGTTTGGCGGTCATCGAAGCAACATCAACTTGAAAATATTGCCATTTTAATCGATGCATATGTGTGTTACCGTGTAGGGGTGAGGGAGGCAAGTTGGCGAGAGAGGCAAGATGACGAAGTGGTAATTTGACCCGTTGTAATGAAGGTAGCCCCACCTACTTTTTGACACTAGATCTCGATGTTTCATGCATTTTTAAGTCATTTGGAATCGGAAAAAAATCTCGATTTTCCAAATTCCTTTACTACCCCATCGGAAGATTTTTGAGGATCAAAAAATCAAAATTTTGGGCGCTTTGAGGCACCCCTAAATCTTGTCCGATTGAGCTGAAACTTTGCACAGGTCATTTTTTGGGCCAATAAACAAAATTTACATGTTCGGTTTTTGAAATTTCACATGACATTGACGTTAGTGCCATCCAAGAAGAAGAAGAAGATTTTTTTCTGCCACCCTAATATTTATAGATATCCCAAATGATAAGCAAACTAAATAAAACGAATGCGTAGTCCTACGTCCTAAGTCTTGTCTTGGATACAACCTCCTATTTGTTTTATTCCAATGATGAAATTTTTCTTGATATATTTAAATAATTTCAATATTAGTCGAGTAAGTGTAAGTACTACGATTTCAAATAAGCAAAGAACATCAATCAACTATTTTCATTCAAGATTAAAAAACTTGTAACTGTATTCAGGGATGATAATCCGAGAGAGTGTACACTCACTTCATCACAAATTAAATGAAACGAAACAAAAAAGACGAAACTGAATTGAACCTCAAACGCGAAGCTTATGACACCTTTTGGGAAAGTATCAACGAAGTCACTAACGAAATCGACTGATATTCGAAAACATTTCGAATTGACCGCAATCACGTTCCTTACGTTTGGTGGTCATCAAACTCTAAACATCACCCCCTATTGGTTAGGATTGCTAGAGCTAGAGATTATCACGTACGTATAACAGATCATAACAAGAAAACGGCTGATAAGATTCGAATCGTCTATATATTGTTGTGTTTTTTTTTATCCCATTTATTTATTTAAGGCTCATTAGCATTTTAGATGTAACAGAGCCGAATTTTAATCGTGTACATGTCACATGGTTATCATATCTATAATTAGCACATTACACAGTTGTCATTCGTCAGTATTCCTTCTATACCATGACATATGGTACATTCACACAGTAGCCATTTAGGCGTAAGAGTATAGCGAACGCGCAACCAATGTGGCTACGGAGACCCCCTATTGTTGTGTTTGTCTCCAGTCAAATTAAAATGATACAATAATTTGAAGGATATTTCGGTTGAATACGAAAAATCAAAAAAAAAATACAACACATTAGTATGTTTCACATCCAATCCATCAAAACTCATCAATCAGATCAATTTGTATAAATAATGTTAATTAGCCTTTTTTTTATGCTTTATTATGTGTCCATGAGAAATTATTGATTTTTTCTAAAATCTGGTATCTGGCCGAATAACAAATATTGGCCAGATAGGCTGGATACAGGATAGTTACCGGATATCGGTTTCATCTCAGCTTTTCATCATGGTCTGGGACTGCTTTTCCTGCGCTGAAGTAGGAAACTTTATTCAAATCAATGGCATAATAACGGCTACACCCACACCATCAATGATAATCTTCGAAAATCCGTTGCAAAAACTGTCAGAAAAACTATGGCTTTTTTCAAGTCTAAGCGGATGAAAGTTCTGCCTCTGGCCTGCTAAAAGTCCAGATTTGAACCCTCTCTGGGGCATTCTGGACAATAAGGTGGATAAAACTGGCGTAACGGACAAGGACACGTACTTCACTGCATTATCGAGAGCCTGGAAGACGAATAACGCATAAGAATTTTTGATGGATGCATACCCAAACGTCTTCAGAAAGAGAATGAGGGTCATGGTAGTCACATCTCATACTAAAGATCTTAAGTTTGCATCATCACATCGTTTTTTTGTTATGATATTTTAAAGTGTGTTTCAGTTAGAATTTGATCGCTTATTTTTATTCACTGCAGCGCCCCTAGTTGTCACATCAAGAAACTATTGACAGTGTTTTGATCCGGATGGTTTGTTTATTCTGTAAAAAAAAATTAAAATTTCATCAAGATTGAATGGTTGTGTAACACGAACATTCAAAAGTTATCGGCGATGGAACGCGAAAGACGGGAAAAAATTCTGCACTATCACGCCGAGAACCCGACGCGGTCAGGAGGAAAGATCGCACAATTCTTGGAATTTCCAAAATCGACTGTAAATACCGTACTCAACCGTTACCGGGAGACTCTTACGTTGGATCGGGCGAAACCAATCAAGCGTAAAGGTGGCACATATGACCGAAATCTACGAGCAAAGGTGATTTGAGCAGTCCACAACAATCCAGGGCTCTCCTTGCAAGATTTGGCGAAAAAGCTCATGGCGTACAGTTTGGAGAATTTATATACGTGAGGTCGTATCATGTCAGCAAACATCCCAACAGGACTATCAATCCACCAAATAATCCGGATTTTCGTCCCGTCCAGAGATATTGGGCAATTATCAAAGACAAACTGAAGAAATGTGGCAGACCCATAAAAAACAGCTCAAATGGAAATGTGGTGGAGCAAGATAGCAAATACGGTTACCAACAATACTGTACAGAAGAATCACACGATATCACACGAAAAGTTCGAAAATTCATCCGAACAGGTGACGAATAAATTGCATGTTTTTCCCCTAAAGTTCATCGAAAAACTTGCAAAATGACATCCTTCTCTTTTTTGTACGTTATTTCTATGCTGATAAATGTCGTACTTTATGTGACAAAAATCTAGCTGAAACAGGCTTTATGGAAACATTTCACTAATTTGCTTCATAAGCTATGATTTAAGAATAAATTGACTACATTGTTGTTCCAATCTCCGTGTGTATACTATCGGGTCAATGATAATGGTCATCTCTAATTGCAGAAAATTACCCCATAAAAAATCTTCACCATATACCCTATGCAAAATATTAGCTCATTCGAACTTCATTTATTAGTGTTGCAGACGTTAAAATTAGATTTTTTTTTTTTTTGAAAAACGAAAGATCACCGAAAATCGGGGTGCCAATTAATGTATGGGAAAAAATCGAACCTAAAATTTCAAAAAGTTACCCTACACAAAATGTTCACCACCTCGAAAAAACACCCTATGCTAAATATCAGCTCAATCGGAGAGGCAGAGTAGCGCAAAGCGGTCAAGGTTTGAGCTTTTTGAAAATCGAAAAATCACCCAAGGGGGGAGTGAAGGAAATCGGGGTTTTCGTGTTTTCTTTTTAACTGTTATTATACAAAAACATAGCCTCATCTGATAAACATCGTTCATTTAAGTCTCATGATATGATTATGGTTCAAGTGGATTTTTTTTCGTTGCGTGTCACCGTATATTATAACGCAGAAGAAATAATCCATAGTCCATCTAGCCTAGAAACCGTTATTTATCTTCTACACAAAAAATGACCTTCCACAAAGTTCTTCAGAGTAACGGGTTGGAATGTTTGTCTCTCAAAAGTCTTTTTTGCTACAATAAGGAAAATTTAGTTTCAGACAAACAATCCAAGAAAATCCGTTAACAGATTGTATTTAATTGCCATCAATGATGGTAGAAATTATGTTCATGATTTCGTCAATAGAAGAATAAAGGTAATATAGACTCCACACAATGCCAAACTATTGAGCAAATAAACATTTCTCCTGGAAGCTAAAAAATGGTCATCAGCTCACCAACGCTAAGGCTCACGGCCAACAAAAAAACCACACGTTCGTTGGTACCCAAAGTTCGTGCAAGTGCAATAAATTAGCGCTGACAAACGGAACAATAAACGTTTAGGAGTTTGCTTATGGGATGATGTCAGCTCGGCTTTAGTGTTTACTATTCGAAACAGGTGTTTGATTTGTTTTTTTGCGAGATGTATCCATTTACATTCAAATGTGATTTTTGCGCCGAAAACCAACTGGAATTTGGCTGTTTGCGAATTAAGTGGGCCGTGGGTGACAAACTTCGGCAGATGTTGGAAGTGCCGATGGGAATGATAATTGTGCTGAGCAATTGGCCGACATTGGTGGTGCGGTACCACTCTCCGAATTTGGTAGATAATGACATACTTTCGGCACGATTCAGCATTCCTAGTTTGTCGTGTCGCGTTTGAGACTTTGCGATTTTGGTGTGCGTGTGCACTAGCGAATCCGCGAGCCTCGCAAATCCACCCTGGGTGAAGAGCAGATCGCCCGAGTCCGATTGGCGCAGAATCTGATCGGACCTGTGGCCCGATGTTATTGGGCATTTGCTTATAAGGAATTAATACGTGTGCAATAAAAGATCAATCTTGTTTAGCAAACGATCGAGAGACCGGACCGGAGTGCGAGTCATTTCTCATTCAAAATAATTATGTTTGGGATTAGCCTGACACGATCGGGGATCCCTCGTAGTTCATAAAGATCGCTATTTATGGACTTTCCCCACACGCCTCCCAAAAGCACGCGTGACCCCGCACACGAATGCGTGACTCAATCTCACCTCGAAGTAGCATTGGGTAAGCATTTGAACATTGACAAATCGGAGGGGGTGTCGTTCGTTGCGGGTCACTCACGTTCGGGGTCAAACCACGCTAGCTACTGCTCCTGCTGGGGAGCTCGCGATAGCAATCGCTTAGAGTTCGATCGAAGCTGACAGTGTGTCAAGCTGTGGCTTTTCACCGCAGGTCAACAATGGTGGATGAATTAATCACCCGAGTCAATATTTGCTTTTAATCGATTGCACATCGAAAGTCTGTTTGTATTGTTATTAATAGTATTTTTCTTTGTTGTTTTTTTTCACAGGTAAGAGCCGGATTATCAACGCTTGATCGTTCGATGCCAGGCACCAACCGTCCGGTATTAATCACTCTCACTTGCAAGCGTATCTCCGTTGAGTGCAGTCACTAATCGCCATGCTTACATGCAAGTCCCACAGCTACGGGCCGAAGGAAATCATCTTCATCCGAACCCGGTGGTAATTGTTCCATAAATTATTTTTAATAGTTTTAGCACATCTTGTATCTCGAGTGACGAGGGCAGAGAGGGCACGATTTGTGATTTGTTGATCGTCTTCTCCGAGGGCACGCGATCCAACGGAAGAAGTTAGAGAATATAACTAACCAAGACACGAGACAACATATTTTCAACACGCGTTTCAGCGCTCCCCGATCCTCCGCCGGTCTCTCAATCAAATATTGTACAAATATGTCTCTTTCACCCAGGTTTTATTGTTATTAATCGCTTGCAGCTAGTCGAACATTTCCGAGCTTCGATGAGCGAGCATTGCTGCGGGTCAGATTTATGGTCTTGTTAACTCCCGGCTCATTCCCCGAAGGGTTTTACGATCACGCGTGCTGACTAATGAGTTTGCCGGGCTCGGGCTCAGGAAGTTTCAGTTTCGGAGGAAACAACATATTGCGTTTTGATCGATTGCCCCCCACTGGTAAACCGGTTGTTGAAAGGGTGGAAAACTTTACAATCCTCATTTTTATCCGCAAATCATCTCAGCAAACCCACTATCCCGACCGGCTAGTCCAGTTTAACCGCGGGTTGGCTACACAAACTATCGCTGTCGTACACCATCAGAATTTGAGGTTTGATTTATCGCAGTGGCGCCGCCGCACGACAGCTCATAGGCCGCGCTCAACGGCCACATCGGCTCAACTCATCACAAGATGGTTCATGTAGAATGACAAAACCATGCTCCACCTTGTAACTCCGACTCCGGAAAGATATGACGAGATGCAAGGGGATACCTTTCAAGTCACACCGCGCCGCGACTGACTCACTTGGAGAGTGATTAATTTATTACCCCTCAGCGCGGCGTCTCTTCTCCCCCAACGAAAGCTAGAGTTCTGGCTCCCGCCAACCCCACCATCGTCACCCAAAAACAAATGAGAAGAAACGTGAAGTGGAGCGCCACTCGAAACCCGACATAGCGAAGCAGACTTCATCATCAGGACACGACCAACAACGAAGACGACGATGCAACTATTTACAACATCATCATAATCTCGTGGAAGGCAAATGGTTCCAGAGGGCAAACAAGGGCCAATCTGCAGTATTCATATGAGATTGGGACTTTATCTAATCGCTTTCTGCAGAACTCGCGTGCAATAAAACAGTCTACCGCACGCGGGGTTCTCGATTACTGACAAATGAAGCCGTTAAGGCCGGTATACGCTGCCCCTCCCGGTCTGCATGATCTCGGACAGCAGTGTCGATTTGCATGGCAAGTTCGAATGATATATGATTCTCGCTGGAGGCGACAATAAACACGGAAAATGGTAAGATTTTTGCATGACTAACCCGCATCGAACCAGTCGCGCAGTTGATTGCATACCGAGAGAGCAGATCTCATAAATCAACATGTGGTGCAGGAACAAAACAGAAAGCTAGGTTTGGAGACAAAAAAGTTTTTTATTTCCGTGATGTAATCATATATGTACAGGGTATTTCAGATTAGACGCTCACGTAACAAATTTTTATAACTTCTACAAAAGTGAACCGATTTTTATTTTTAAAAAACCACTATAAAGCTTATTTTAGGACATTTTCGATGTGACCACCCCTTTTTTCGATAATGCGTTTTAAAACGGCGAACAAAATTCTTCATGCACAACTCTAACATTACGACTTCGATACTTTTGAGAATCCGAGTTATTTCTTCTTTAAGTTCCTCCAAATTTTGCGGCCTATTAACATAGCAACGGTCCTTCACGTACTCCAGAGAAAGTAATCCACGACGAGAAATGTTAAAATTCTTACCATAGGAAGACAAAGTTTCATTAAGGCTTCGGTTGCTCGAGTAGTACGATTTCACTAAAAATACACGTTCTTTTAAATTGTACATCTTGACACTAAAAACCATCGGATCGGACTGAATTTACCGTCCCGGAGTGGGGAATGCAGTGTTACCATTGACGGAGCGGATACTTTACAAGGAACTGTTCGATTTTTTTACGTGAGCGTTTAATCTGAAAGACTCTGTACTCTAGATCAGCCATAATCAACCTGCGGCCCGCAGTCATCTAGGAAACATAAGATGAGAATAATGAAGATTGACACATTACACTTTATTACACATTAGTTAGTTGTCTAGTAAGGTGGCATTAGTAGATTTAATATATATATGAAATATGTTTAACCCGATCATTAGGACCAAACTTGACGGTTATGATTAAAATTAACGAAAATTGAAAGAAAATACATTTTCCCATCGTGTTTCCGTGACCGAGGTACAATATTTCAATATCACTGCTAATCAGGTGAGCGTAAATCGGTCACTCGGAATGCAAAAGCAGCATTCATTCTTCGGACAATATGGATAAAGGAAATATTGCAATCTGAGCTCCGCTGTATTATATTCATTGAATATAAACAAGCTATACGAGCAATTCAATTGCATATATTCTCGGATGCAGGCGAAGACGCTTATGGTTGTGTAGCTTATCTACGATATCTTGTGAGGGACGAAATTCGATGTGCGCTAGTTGGATCTAAGGCTAAAGTAGCTCCACTGAAACTGACATCAACACCTCGATTGGAGCTACAAGCTGCGGTTATTGGGGCAAGACTGATGAATGTTCTCAAGACAAGTCTTCCGGTTTCAATTCAAGAACAGTTTTTGTGGGTGGATTCTACGACAGTTTTATCATGGATACGCTCTGATAGTCGTAAATACAAACCGTATGTGGCACACCGAGTTGCTGAAATTCTGCACACGACAGACATCGCTGCATGGAGATACGTCCCATCAAGAATGAACATCGCCGACGATTTAACTAAGTGGGGTTCTGGAACAACAGTAGATCCGGAGTGTCGATGGTTTCTAGGTCCACCATTTTTACACGAACCCATGGAATCATGGCCGGAGCAGCCCAAAACGAAATTGTTGGTACCTGATGAACTGAAGCCGTGCTACTTGTTCCATCATATTGTCTTACCGGAAGCAATCATCGATGTGACTCGAATTTCAAAATGGAAAGTATTGTTGAGGACAATAGCGACAGTGTACCGTTTCATTTCAAATTGCAAACGAAAATGGAAGGGGCTTCCAATTGAAGCAATCAGTATCGATGATGGGCGGAAGGCGATTATTCCGGCTGTACACGTGGCGATCCAGCAAGAAGAACTGTGTAAAGCGGAACATCTGCTTTGGCGAATGGCTCAGGCAGATAAATTTGCGGACGAAGTGAAGATTCTGAAGAGAAATAAGGACGTCGCATCGGATCAATGGATACGTATCGAAAAATCGAGCCCTTTGTATAAGATGTCGCCCTTTTTAGACGAAGATTGCATCATACGGATGGAGGGCAGAACAGCAGCAGCGAGTTTTGCTGCAAGCAGCACTCGCTTTCCAGTAATACTCCCAAGAGACCACGTGATAACCAAGAAGATCGTGGAGGACTTCCATGTGCGATATGGACACGCTTCGAAGGAAATAGTTGTCAATGAAATTCGACAAGCGTTCTTCGTTCCGAAGCTACGAGCGGTGGTTGGAAGAGTTATCATCGACTGTTTAGTTTGTAAATTACGCAGATGTAAACCTGTTATTCCCCGAATGGCACCGTTACCCATACAACGAATGCAACCATATGTTCGAGCTTTCAGCTACGTAGGATTGGATTATTGCGGACCAATCGATGTAACCGTAGGCAGACGTACTGAAAAGCGGTATGTGGCATTGTTCACTTGTTTAGTTGTAAGAGCCGTACACTGCGAAATAGCTTTCAGTCTCAGCACAGAATCGTGCATACTTGCCATCCGACGATTCATCCGACGCCGTGGATCGCCGATCGAAATATTCACGGACAATGGCACGAATTTTCAGGGAGCCAGTCGCGAACTTAAGGAACAGTTGAAACGAATTGATAGGGAGTGTGCCGACACCTTCACTGATGCCAGAACAAAGTGGAACTTTAACCCGCCTTCTGCTCCCCACATGGGTGGAGTGTGGGAGCGGATGGTAAGATCAGTCAAGGAAGCCCTGGTCTCGTTGAGTGATGGGCGTAAAATGAACGACGACATCTTGATGACGACATTGGCCGAAGCAGAACATATAATAAATTCTCGCCCGCTGACATACTCCGGAACAGAAGACAACGAACTGGATACTATAACACCAAACCATTTCCTCCATGGAAACTCGTCTGGACAGCATCACCCATTCCAAGTACCGATTTCGCTGGCGGAAGAACTTAGAAGTAATTACAAGCGAACGCAAGTACTAGCCAAGAAGTTTTGGGACCGTTGGTGCAAAGAATACTTTCCAACACTGAACCAACGTAGTAGGTGGTACGAGGATAGCCGGACACTGAAAGTAGGAGACTTAGTATTAGTGATGGATGATGGTAAAGGAGGTACAAGTATCAGGGGCATCGTAGACGAAGTATTCATCGGACAGGATGGTCGTATTCGTCAAGCCTTGGTTAGGACCACTAATGGATGCTTTCGAAGACCTGTGGCTAAACTAGCGATTCTGGAGCTAGGAGATAAACCTGCTGGCCTTACACAAGAGTAATGCGGACAGGGTTTATGGGCTGGGGAGTGTTAGAACCGCGCTGAAATATCTAGTAGACTAAGATTTGTTTCACGAATTCCGTTGTTCACCAATTAATAGTCTAGGCAGGCGTTATGAAAAACGTCAGTATCGAAGTGATTTTCTCTCTGTAGAATACACGAGTAGCTTCCAGAGCTTTTTCAATTTTACGTGGTGCGAAGATTTGATTGAACTGAAGGTAAAATTATATTGAATTAAATTAAAGAAATTGAATCAATTCGAGCAAACATCACAGGCGACAGGCATATAGGCAAAGGCTATTTAAGCTCGTGTCGGAGAAGATAAAATAGTGTCGGAGAAGATAAAACTAAAAATGTAAGCATTAGTTCATAATTTATTAAAATTGATTTAAAAATAAATATGTTTTAGCTTTGAGCGCATTAGAGAAAATCCGCTACAGAGAAGTTTTACTCGGCCATTGCAGTTCGAACACAAGCCATTCGCGATTTCAAATTATTGTATTCACAATTCATCATTCATCTAGCGATCAGACGGCAGCGAGGCTTTCGAAATTATCTCTCTCAAGGCCGAGTATTTAGTCTACTTTTCTAAATTATCCTTTTCCGAGGGTTTTTCGTCGTTCAAGTCGCCTTGCTTCAACTATCAGACAGCGGTCTTTCACAATGGTAATGTCATACACAGCAGTTTTGCCTGATTCTAAGGAAGAATTAAAGATAGTTAGCGCACAGTATGGAACAATTTTGTTCGGTGGGAACACTGTGTCGATTTGCATACCTTCTGGCGAAGAGTGCCTCTGTATTTTTGCATCATATCATATTTGAATTTGTACTGGGATGTTAGCTAAAATTAATACCTCTTTGTCGGTTGAACAAGGTGGTATGTTAATCACTTCATTCGAATGATAAAAGATGTATAAGTAATGTTGATTACTTATTGGCTCAGAAAACTGTTTCAATAGCTCAAAATTGCTTCTAAAGCAAATTATTAAAAACTCAAAAATGTATAAATATGAGCATCTGCTTGGAAGCCTATCTTAGTCATGATTTGTCGATGCATTCCGATGGCTGTCAGTGAAGTTTCTCTAAATATTGTGCTCGTTCTGGCCAACCTCAGTTTTTATTTCGCTATCGACGAATCTAAGTTAGATTTACAACCAGAGGGCGCAGCGAGTAAAATGATGATTTGAAATTCGTATGAATTTTTTATAAAAATCAGAATTTTTCTTTAAATTTCCCGGTTTCAAATATTCTTTCCACGCTGAAAAGGTTCGAAAATCATCATACTACACTGTTTCATTTATAACAGATGGAGAATGGCTTGGTATAAGTGGTGTAATTTACATTTTTTCACTAGGCAAACGGTGGGTGGCATATGTTGCACTACATATACTAAAGATCTTTCTCGTATCGGCCAAACGGAATCCCCTAAATAATCAATTATACCAACCAACTTAATATGATTTTATCGCCATGATCCACAAAATAAGCTTCTGAAAGATCTCCGTAAGTTAGTACTCATAACCTATATGCATTATCAAACTTGAAAATTTTGAAGACTATCTATGACAGGGGTTCTCAAACCCCTAAGCCAATTTTTTTAAATTTATTTTTCTCTTATTCATAGAAAATACTTACCAATTAAAATACTTTGCTTTATTGAGTAAACTTGACATCATTTTCTCATCAATAAATAGACATGAAGTTCAATAAATAATAATTGGGGACTGTCCACGCACCACGTGGACAACTTTAGAGGAAGGATAGGAGATAAAAAATATCCACGCTTGTCCTCGGTGAGGGAATAAAGAAAAAAATATATTCAGAGTTTCGATAATAAGGGAGATCCGAAACCCGGATTTTACTGAATTCACTGTAACAAGGGGCTTTTAGAGTAAAATTGTACCACGAAAAGTTGTTTCAATAATTTCCCTTGAGAAAAAATATTATAACGATTCTGATACTGCTGCATTTCTTAGCAACAGTTGTTTCCAGAATCCAAACTAAAAAGTATAACGAGAACAAAAACTATGCGAGAAATTCTAGCTTCCATGCATAGAGAAAAGTCAGGGATAGTTAGAATGAGGCAAAATGTAAAGCAAAAGCATAATATTTTAATGTATGATCACAAAATAGGATAACGAAAATAAAAATGCTACCTGCAGACACTGTCACTTCATTCGTAATTTTTTTGCTAATATAAACAAAACTGAAAAAAGAAAAATTGATCCCTTCCGGCTTTTTCCATTTTTACCAGTTTTTTTAAAATTTTTCCAGCTATTTCAAAACTTTCGTTGACATCGCTGGTTGCGTGGAGGTAATGAACAAAAAGATTGTTTATTGAGTTCCCATAGTTTTGAACTCATGATCGTTCGCTTAGTAATCAAACGCGCAACTAATGTGGCTATGAACACCCCGTAGTAGATGTAAAAAAAGAAAAAAAAACACAATTTATTTCAATTTTTGCTAGCCTTATGGAGACTAACGGAGTATTTCACTAGCTAAGTCAATAGAAAATCCTATTGACCTTGAGCTCATTATAGGATTTTTGATAGAATGAAAAACTACCCTTCCGATCATGAATATATCCATGAACAATAATCGCACAGCAAATCGAACGGCGGTTTTGAAAACTTCAATAAATTTTGTACAAGGTTCATTAGTTGCTTTGACGACAACAAACATTAAAAATGTCTACATCGATTTCAAGAAAGCGCCAAAAACTGGATTGTTTGTACTCGTATTATAGTGCAATTTTACAAATTTTTCAGTAATAATTAATGCTAGCAGATAAATTTTAAATATTTTGTATCCCAAAAACTCCAGCGAACGTTCATCTATTTTTCCTAGCTGATCCGTCAAAGTTTCGAGTTAATTAGAGGAGTACCTCATCGCAAACTTTATCAGAAGTACAAAATGCCATGCGTACTCTTGGATTGGACGATACGTAACTTTCGTTTTCATGCGTTTATTGGTATGGGAATTGCAAGCAGTGATCTCACATATATGCATACGCACCCCGCGTATTCACTTCTTCTTCTTCTTAAATGGCACTTACGTTCCTAGAGGAACTTCGTCGTCTCAACGTAGTATTACTTGTGTCAATTTTACTAGTACTTGGTCGAGATTTCTATGCCAAATAACACGCCTTGAGTGCATTCTGAGTGGCAAGAATACGCGTGACCACAGTGCAAGTCGGAAGAAAATTTTTTTGACGAAAAATTCCCCCGACCAGAACGGGAATCGAACCCGAACCCCCGGCATATTAGGTGTGACGCTAACCACTCAGCTACGGGAGCGTATACACACACTAACTAAATTTTCTGAAACACTACAAAACCAGTTTTTGAATGTATTAAAAAAATGGTGTAGAAAATTTCAGCTTTTTTTCAAACCACGTTTCGTTTTGCGGTGCGATCATTATTTGTTGAAATGCTCATCATCAAAGACAAAAGGGTAATTTTTTATTCCAAATTTCTCTGTAGTGGAAGGTCTTACTAGAACATTCTAAGAATCAATTGAGATCTGTCAAGCTTAACTGAATTTGCTATTGACTTGGTTAGAACATTATTAGTTCACGAAAGCCAAGGAAACATGGGGAGAAATCGATTTCTCCCCGACATTTTTGACCATGATGAAAATGTATACGCGGAGTGTTTCAAAACTTGAACGTTGAAAGTTTAAAAATATGTGTATCCCATATTCATTCGATGATTATTTACAAAGCTACAACATTCCAAAAATCCCCTTAAAAATTCAGACTTTCTACTCTGTTCCTCTAGTTTTGTTGTCAAGTGTATAATGGTTAACAAGGTGGACAAATGAATTGTAATACCTACTGATTATTTGATTTAAATATTCAAAAAATCTATTTATTTTCTTGAGTTTGTTTTATCATTTGGAATTGACAAAAAACGTACAATATTAACCCTTTGCGGCCGTATTATTTTTTTAAAATTTCTCTTGAAAGAGCGTATATCACTGCATGTATCATGTAAAATTATGAAAGCTAGAAAAAAGTTTGTTTATTTCTTGTGAATCTATTTACTCAAAAATATGAAAATTATATTTTGACCCGTTGTGGTAGGAATAGGTATATATTAAACATCGGTAGGTTTAGTGTTAAGCTCTATATTAACTCGTAAACATATTAATTAGACATTAAGATTCGTTAAGAAAAAGTGTAAACTGATGTATGGTTGAATAAAGTATAAGATTAGTATGATTCTTTGCTGGGGGTATCCTCAATTGTGCATTTTCTGTCCACGTGGTATGTGGACAGCCCCTTGTAATTAATAATTATTATTACAAATTACAACAATAATACTATTTTCTCTAATACAGTACAAATACAGTATCTTAAAAGTTTTAAATAAGAATTTGTGTAAATTAATAGGGGGCGACTTTTAGATCTCGTCGATCCCTAAAATCAGTTTTCGTCTTCGCCGACCCCTGAGAAACCAATATCGACCCCAAAGGGTCGATATCGACCGCTTTGAGAATCCCTGATCTATGACTTTGGTCAAATCTCGTGTTGAACCATTGTAAATATATACCATTTGCTGACGACATACAATGGTTAAAACAAATTAAAATAGAATTTAATAAACATAACCACGCCCGAATCTCGCTCTCAAGCGCGTAGAAATGAGTGAAAATTTATTTCAACGCAATGAAATAACAATCCAATCCATTCGATTTTTCCATTATGCGAACACACTGCTGAAATTGTAGTTTTGTGTATAATTCAACAAATGTCCACACGGCGATGGAATGACTCATACGAGACGAAGTTCACCCTAGAGACGGAGAAGGAAGATTAAACCCTTTCAAATCTCTCGCAATACAGAGACCTGATTTCTTCAATCGTAGTTCCCATAACTAACTTTAACCACATGGGCATTGCCTTCCAACTCGGGGCACGCAACCTTTCCGCACGGCATAATAAACCCTACGGAACCCCTTGACGACGACTGCATTCCAGCCAGCCAGAGCCAAACTAACGAACCTCTCACAGGGCTAACAGCAAACTCGAACGGCTCAATTGTTGTGCGATTTGATTTATGTCAAGGCTCTCGAGAGTGCAATTTTCCAAGCCACCCCTCCTGGCGACATGTTAATTCATCTTGATAGATGGCGTTTGAGGAATTCGCCTGCGATCAAAGGTGCGCAGCACCCACTACTGCGATCACGTACACCATTTTGCTTTCGACAAGGTTCGCCAGACTTAGGAATTCAGGCAAAAATTTCACGGAAAGCCAGATTCTGCATCATCTGGAAGAGATTGCAACCAGGAAAAGGAGGGCGGGAGGAACGCGTGTGTGTGTATATTCAGCTTCATATACCGAAGCACTTTTCGCTATTTTCCATTAATGCATATGCGCGATAAAGTACAACCGTTCGGGAATGTTAATGCAATAAGTTTTGATGACTATTGCGAGGTTGGTTTGCCAGGCGAATTGCACCAGCATTAGATCAGCTTCAGCGTGTTTTTTTTTTTTTGGAAACGCACATACATTTGTTTTCGTGCCTTGGAAACAGTTTGTGGTTTTTCAATCCAATTGATTACTGAACACAAATTTCTTCACGTTCGCCACTTATAAGTCATGATTGTTCACATCGATGTTGCACAGCCGGGCGTTGATGCAACCCCGTCGAAAGGGAAGATTCGCGTGAGCCTCCCAGGTCCGAGGGGCGTCATGTTCGAGCAATTACCAATCCGATTTGCCATTAGCATAACTCATGGGCGAAATATCTCACGTGGATTGAGGAACTACCTGTCTGCTGATTACAGAGCAGCAGCGCGTACCGATCGTTGGCCAATTTTCTCCTCCGGCTGTAGCCGGAGAAATGAGCCACACGGGTTCGAGATTAAAATCACACCATAGAAGCATATGCGTCGTTACCGTCTCTACAGAGAACGGATTCCAGCCGAGGCGCAACTAGTTGTTAGATTAGGACGGACGAGGGTACAAACTGCTCAATCAGTACTTGACGAAGCCGGAGGAAGCAAGAAAAAATGAAAAGCAGTTTCACCTATTAAATGGCAACTCATTCACAATCCTCGTTGTTTGAATGATCTCTCTCTCTCTCTCTGCACGGGGTGACGAGTGTATCTCATCCAGCGTTGCCAATGTTCCAGTTTTTTTCTCAACCCAGTCAAACAGTTAAAGCCTTCAATCTTTCAGTTTTTTCAAATAATATTCAGTTGTTTATATGGATGCAGTTTCAACCATTTTATGTAATAAAGTCACAATGAATAAATATTATCCATCCCTCACCCTTCTTATCACTTTACCAAATTTGTTTTCTTTTTGTTTTTGCATTTATGGTTCGTTCGATCCAAGGTGTATACACCTCAAATTATTTTATTATACACATTTAACTCTGTGTTTGTATCCTGCTTACATTTCAGAACTCAATACGGTCTGCGCGCAGTGCGTGTGGTGCCTATCCAAGCAGCAACGTGCAATTTATGTAAATATTTTAGGTTATTCATATAGATATTTAAGGTCCTCCAAAACATTCTGAAGTTCAGCCCAATTGAACTACCATTTCAACCACGACTGGTACAATGTTCATAGCGTGAAATCTTACTCAAAAAGGTTCATAGAGTCCGCGTGCCATGCTGGTTTTGAGTTGATATAAACATCAGACGTTATAGACCCTTCAAGTCATTCTAACGATCATAGAGTAAATGTGCTCTATTGATTTTGATTTATATGAATGTAAAACCCAAGTAAACTTTCATCAATAGGATATAAGTTTCTCATGGTCACTTAATGTAATTTTAGTTCAAAGTAACGAATGATCTAAGCTCTCCTTTTCGACGCATAGGTCGTAATAAAAAAGATAATGCATACTTTGCGTAAAATGTATATGCACTTTATATGTTTATTTTGGACGTATGCATAGCATATATTTTTTTTTTCAAAAATAAAATATCAAAGAATAAGATTAGAAAATTGCAGAGAAATAGCATTTTAATACCTCAATTTGATAATTTCAATACCAAGGTAATACTGAATCAGTTTTGCTTTGGTATTGAATGTACATATTTTAGTATTGGAATAATATTGTGGGACCCAATCAAAAATTAATCCAGAATTATAATACACTAGCTGACCCGGCAAACCTCAGAATAAATTTCCTAGTACTTCTATCAAAACTCGTCATTCTAATATTAAATTATTTTCAGATGCAATAATTTTCAATCATGCCATACAAATGAAACACAAATTTCTGCATTACTCGAGAATTAATCAAGCAAATGAAACCAAATTAGGCATATGGAGGTTTTAGGGTGCAATAAATGTTTCTATGGTGGTTAGACACTCTACTTCCTCTGCTAGGGGGGCTGCCATACAAATGAAACACAAATTTCTACATTACTCGAGAATTAATCAAGCAAACGAAACCAAATTTGGCATGTGAAGGTTTTAGGGTGCAATAAATGTTTTACGGTGGTTAGACACTCCTCCCCCTCTCTTAGGGGGCTACCATACAAATGAAACACAAATTTCTGCATTACTCGAGAATTAATCAAGCAAATGAAACCAAATTAGGCATATGGAGGTTCAAGGGTGCAGTAAATGTTTCTATGGTGGTTAGACAACACATGTCAATCGAAAACGATCATGAGCCAAGCATGATGAAACACCTCACATCAACTCAGAAGCTGATATTCACCAAAAGAAGATTTTTCTCTCAATTTAGTGTGATTGGAAGGAGTGATGATAAAAAAACACTGGACGAACTGAATGCAACGTTTATCGAAAAACGACCGGAATTAATCAATCGTAGGGCACCAGGTCAACGCCAGACCACAAACATCCATGATCACTCGCCAAAAATCAATGGAGCTTGATTGGGGATTGATGTTACATCCACCATATGGTCCTAACTATGCACCATAAGATTACTATCTGTTTCGATCTTTGCAGAACTACTAGGATGGTAGAATTTTCAATGACGATGAAGCTGTGAAATTGCACTTGAATCAGTTTTTTGCCGATAA
Organism: Toxorhynchites rutilus septentrionalis; assembly: GCF_029784135.1. Taxonomy (NCBI): domain Eukaryota; kingdom Metazoa; phylum Arthropoda; class Insecta; order Diptera; family Culicidae; genus Toxorhynchites; species Toxorhynchites rutilus. Next base: position 80,224,696 of record NC_073744.1, on the reverse strand, counting down.
AACTAAAAGTTCTACGAACGCGGAATTATGAAATTGCCAGAAAGATGGCAAAAGGTCAACAGAATGAAAATTATATAATTGATTAAAGTTCATCCTATGTACAAAAAATGTAGTTTATTCGTAATGAAAAAATCGACAATTACTTTTCATCCAACCCAATTTAGTATTTATATACTACGCGAAATTTCGAAGGAAATTCTATTCCTCACTGTAAAAGAATCATTTAAGATAATTCAAAGCCAATCTTCTTAAAATAAAACGGGTTTGCAGCATCCAGTTTTCTTCCAATTTTTTTAGAACAATATTCCAGTTTTTTTGAAAAATACCATTGGCAACCCTGATCTCATCGGTATATTTCTTCCCGATGATCGAATTCGCAGATTATTTTTACGCTCGTTTCTTTTCATGTTTAGTCAGCACTATTGAGCATATTGCATGGCACGTTGTTTTTATCTCTCATAACTTTTGCTTAGCATCAACATTGCCACTAAGCCGCTCTAAACTGTCGGCGCGCGAAAAAAATCTGTTTAAAATATTTCGTGCCAAGTGTTGTCATCTCCTGCGGAAGAGATTTGTCTTGCTTCTTCTTCTTGGTTGCATTCCGTCGTGGCAAGAAATGAATTCGACCTCTGCTCGGGAGAACGAACGATGTGCGCATCTCGGAATGGCGCAGTAAAGTGCATACGCGAAAATATTTACCAATATATGCATTCCGGGAATGAAACCAACAGCAGACGAGGGTGCACACAAAGCAGAATCACAGCGTGCGCGTGTCCTCCGCCGCCTGTACCCAAACTCGCTGCCAAGTCGCCATCAACAGAAAACCGGTAGGAAACAATCCACTCACCTACATTCGTCCCGACGAAAGGGATGAGCGAAACCAGATGAGATGAGGCGATTGTTTTCTTTTTCAGTAAAATTCGCAAACTCAGCATCCACAACGGCATCAGCAACTTCAGCAGCTGATGCTGGGATTTGAGAGCGAAACAAAGAAAAGCCGGTTGTCAACCAGCGTTGAATTTTTATTTCTTTTTCGGTCGGCAATTACTTGTGCTGGTCCCGTGCGTCCGACGCGTATCCCTCAATTTATCCAACAAATTGTGTTGTCTCCTTGGAAGAAGTACGAAATTTTACAACAAGAAAACGCGAATATCGATACCCTTCTTCCTGAGAATTTCCTTTTCCGTTCGACCAGCCACAACAGTTCAATGAATTCGAACAATGGGCGCTAGGAAGGAAAATAACAAATTTGGTAACAAAACATCGTACGTGTGTTCTTGTTAGTTTCGTCTTCATTCAGTCCTTCGGGATCCAATTAATTCAAGCGAGGAAGATATACACTAAGAGAAGAGTAAAAAAAAACAGTTGTGACCGTCAGCACCAGCCACGGAGATTTGAACAACAAGAGAGGAATGTATGCGCGCTGTTCCTATCTTCAAACTGAGAGAGACTCCCTTTCTGTCACGAAGTGATACGCGGATTATGTGGATGTGCGCATTCCAACTTAAGCGACTTCAACATTTGCTAGCTTATTTTGCCTTTGTGGAGAGTTTAGCGCTCTCGGTGAATGTGTGGTGATAGGGGAGAGATAGAGAGTCCAAGAGGAATATGTAAAGGATGCGAAAGTGCGGGTTGGCGAAAATATGTTGCTCACTAGGGTGGTGCTATTGTTACGAAAGAAAAATTTGACTTTTTACATTTTATTCGTGAGCTGTTTATTCAAATATAGCACTTTTCAATAGTATATGGCGTTGTAAGCGACGAATTATTTCCAAACTAAATTTATTTCAAGCGTGTATGGTACAGCGCGATTATATATAGTGAAAAGTGAAAAGAGACTATATTTGTTTATTTGTTTTTCATACACATATTTTTCGTTTTTTGATTATAAAAGAAGAATTGAATTTGTGATGCATTCCCTTAAAGCCATAGAATACCTTTCTCATATAAAAAATCCTAATTATTTCAGGAGGTAATAGAGGATTATATTTTATGATAAAAATTCTTTCTACGCATATGTTCGAATTCGAACAATGACAGAGTTATCGAACTTTTCCTCTGTTTCGGGCCCTGTTTGTTTTAAACTGGCTCTAATTCAAAAATTACGCTACGTAGGACAATTCTGTGGCTTTTATTTGGAAGATCAGAAAATTTTATACAGGATACTGTTATGAAACATTTTAGAAATGAAAAACTTCAAAGTTTGTGGTTGTTAAGGCGTTACTCTTAATCTTATCCTAAAAAATACATAGTAAACATGAACATTTCTATCGGCCAAATTGAAGCTCTCTTACCGCTATACAATTTGTTCTTTCACACTCAACCTCTATCTTTTTTAAATTACGCTGCAATATCATTTTAAAAAAATCCTGGTGAATCTTCTACTATCTACCAAAATCACGATTTTGACTTTACTATAATCATAATAACCAATTAACTTTCATTTTAACGTTGATCTATTACATTCTGTTTTGAAATAAGTCATATTTGAAATATAATAAAAAATCTAACTAAAATTTTTGGAATACGAGGCAAAACGTATGGTTCAGGGTGCCAATGAAAATGGTCATATCGATTTTTTCTCACGAAAAACTACCCTATGCAAAACATCAGCTCAATCGGACTTCATTCACTAGTGTCGCACAATCGTCTAAGTTTGACTTTTTTGAAAACCAAAAAATCACCCAAGGGGGGATTAAAGAAATCGGGGTTTTCGAAAAACAAAAAAATTAAACCAAATGTCTTCAAATTGCATGAAACGAGATCTACTGTCATCTCGAAAAAAAAATTCTTGTCAAAAATCGACACTCTAGGACTTAGTTGTTTTTTCTTAATACGAGGCAAAACGCATGGTTCAGGGTGCCAATGAAAATCGTCATATCGATTTTTTTATATGGGACTTCCTGCGAAATGTTGATTTACTCGATAAAATGCCCTGTGCAAAATATTAGCTCATTCGGACTTCATTTACTATTGTCACAGATGTCAAAATTTAAGTTTTCTGAAAATCGATAAATCTCTCAAGGGTGGAGTAAAGGAAATCGGGGTTTCAAAAAAAATTGATGTAACTATTAAATCACTAGTAAATGAAGTCCGATTCAGCTGATGTTCGGCATAGGGTAGTCTTTCGTGTGAATCAACATTTTTAATCAAATTCCCTTTGAAAATTCGGAATGGCCATTTTCATTGGCACTCTAATATACATATATCAAACCATCAAAACGGCTGCGAAGACATGTAAAGAACTATTTTCGTGTTATTCGAAGAGAAAGAAAACCACCTCGCATCCCTATTCCTGACTACAAAGCAGAGTGGCAATTTGGGTGCGTGAAGCATATTAATTTTCCAAATCGGAATAACCATCGCGACTGTTAAAAATGAGTGGACGGTCTGGTCACTCACATTTCTACTACCATTATTCACCACAACCGTCACTCTCGTTAAGAAAAGCTGTAAACATAGCGATTGGCAGTGAGAGGCATTGGAACAAACCATCATTAAGTCAGATGTCAGAAACAAATGAATGTGTGTCACAGTATTCGGATCACACGTGCCGTGAGAGAAATTGAGTGACTATTGTCGGGTTTTTTTGTGACATTGACGGTGATGGATTGCAGCTCTGTTTGGAGGTTGCGCTGGGTAGTATTTCAGTTATTTATGAGCATGCCAGACGTTATAGTTTATCGATCTTTTTCTGAGCACAAATATCAGTGTGGTTTTGGGGCACCTCACTAGCGACTCACTAGGTTCACTATTGCCGAGTAAATCCAGAGAATCATTCTCGGTTTTCTCCTGTAGTTATTCTATAACAACCAGCGATCGAAATTCTCGCTCGGCTGTGAGATAAGTATTCAGTCAATCTAGTCTAGTTTTCGATGAGTCGTATAATGTTGAAATTTTCGTCTGTTCCTTTTCACCGGAAATTCTTTTTCCGAGAGACAAAGAGATGTGGGAAAATCTCTTTCTCTGAAGATCAAAGAGAATGGAGCGAAAAATCAAAGCTAACTTTTCCAACGTTAGCCTGTTTAGACGGTGTCTAAACGACCTGCATTTGGACAGCGTCTGAATTGTACAAATATTCATCCATCTCATGTTCACTTCACGATGAAACCCAATGTTATGATTTCATGCAATGTTTTCAGTTGAACTGAAGAAGTGAAAAACCATTATCGGCATCAAGAAGTCACTGAAAACGAAACCATTTTTCGGCAATCCTAACTCACGAAAAAAAAAATCAGCATTGCGTTTCTCGAGAGAATCGAAGTGAGCGTATAAAATTCTTTCGCCTCCTATATTGTCAACAATTTTCCCCTGTAGGTGAAAACGTATTTTTTTCCCACAAATCGGCGAGCATTTCGATTTCTGATAACACAAAGATGATCAATTGAGGGCCCTGTGCTTTGAGCTCTCGATCGTTCGCTAAGTAAGCGAACGCACAACCAATGTGGCTACGAAGATACCCCAAAAACATGTTAGAACAGAGAAAAAAAATCCAAAAGAGGGTTATGTCAGAGACACGACCGCATAGTTGACGTAGGATTCCGTTAGGCTATCTATTGCATGCTGATTTTGGATACATTTGAGGAATTACATCGTTAAACTCTACGATAATGGTTTGGTGGTCCCTGGATAGGGCTGCTTTGTTTGGTTGTTGGGTATTGTTTGTTTACTCCACCAGTGATGACGACAGAAGGATGGTGATAAGTCGTTGGATGGTGCGAAGTGGAATGAGATATGATGAAATCCGCCCTCTGTGGCCCTAGACGAGATGGTTCCTGTGTTATGTATGGATGAAATAAAAAAAATCGCCAATGTAATATAAGATAATTATAATGAACGAACACAATTATCAATTATTCTCACCAGAAAAAATACATATTCGACATATTCGAAATAGAAATGGAAATTTTTTTTCAAATCCAACGGAACACGATACTGTATGCATCAACGCGAATTTAAATTGGGATAACAACACATAATACGATATGTAGAGCATATGGAAAAATTATTTTTTGGAATATTCCTTCACTTTTCCGATTTTTCTCGCCGCATGAACTTTCCTTGGGTGAAAATGGAACACAACAAAACAGACTGCTTGAACCGAACGATCCGTTCTCTTGCGGAAACACACATTGATTTTTATTTATGAAAATTGAAAAAAAAGTTTCATATTTTAAATCATTTTAACACAACCGCCACCATATACAATTTTACACGTACATTTGTACTCAATGTTTCACAAAGCATGGTCGATCATTGATATGGAATTTCACGAAGCAACCAAAACTAATGTTCCGAATTTAAATTTAAATACCATACCATACCATACCATACCATACCATGCCATGCCATACAAATGAAACACAAATTTCTGCATAACTGAAGAACTTATCAAGCAAACGATACCAAATTTCCAAATTCGGCATGTGGGGGTTTTAGGGGACAAGAAATGTTTTTATCGTGATTCGGCACCCCTCCTTACTCTTTAAGGGGGAGCTCGAGCACTAATCAAGCAAACGGTATCATATTTGTAATGTGGAGGTTCTAGAGAGTACGATACGTTTCTATGGCGTTGCGACACTGCGACGTCGCATAACTCGAGAACTGATCAAACAAATGGAACCAAATTTGGCATAGTATGGTTTTAGGGGACAAAAAATGTTTCTATGGTGTTTCAACACTGCTCCTCCTCTCTAAGGCTAGAGGAGGCTGTCATACAAATGAAATATAAACTCCTGCATATCCCGAGAACTACCCAAGCAAATGGGTAAGCGCAAAACTTTTCTGTGTCAAATATGTATTCCATGTAAGGAAGAAACATGTTATTTGCAGGTGATTAAAAATCCTGAACGAGAATTATGTCTGAAAATAATTTGATATTTCAATGACGAGTTTTGGTAGAAGTACTAGGAAATGTATAGTAAAAGGAAATTGTAAAGGGTAAATTAGAAGATCAATCAATGAACAGTTCTGCGATTGGACCCATGAACGTTCGCTTAGCAAGAAAATGTAAATGTTTGAAGGTATTGCTAACAAACTAGTGAAATAGTAAACACGGGGCTCAACGTGGTAATCCATAAATATTTTATTGATTCAACATACCCCGAGAAGTACCCTATCAACGAAGCAACAGGATGCAAACTGCGTAAAAAACAGCAGCCAATTTGAATAAAGTACTGCGAAAGAAGCCCCATAGCCGTGGCACATTGATGTCCTTTTGAACGAGAATAAGCTCCTCTCGCCGGAGGTGTGTAGTCGAAACATGAACCCATTGCAGACCAAACAAACCAACGTGAATTAGAAGCGAAAAAAAATAAAAACAAAACACAGAATGGATTCAATAGCACGGGAGCGACCGAAACGATTCATTATTTGGCTTCATTGACGCATTTCTTCTAAACACAGCAGCAGCAGAATGAGGAACAGCAGAGAGATCCAGCTGATGTGGAGAGCAAGAAAGAGCGAGGGCGATCGAGAACGCGCCATGAGAGGGAGTCTCGTGGGAGAAAGACCACTCACAGGCTCGCATTTTTAGTCGCATATGAACCTTTAAAGTGATCGTACACGTTCGTCGGTTAAAGTGAATATCGCGCATGTAAATTATCTCCTTGTACACATACTCCGTGCAAAGGATTCAATCCGTTTCTCGTTTCTACGTGCCATATAAACTGAATTCGGACCGGCGATTCCGCACCGTCACGAGAGACGAGTTTATGTGGGTGCGTGTGTGTGCGTAGCTTGTGTGTGTGACTCCAGGATCTACGCCGTGCAGCAATCAGATCCTGATATTTTTGTTCAGCTGTTGGGCGGCAGTTCGCCACAACAGTTCACTGTGCAAATGTTCCGTTATTCGGAGGCCGCTTAACGAGTGTGCATATTTTTGCGGTGCGAAACAGAAAAGTGTGAAACCGGATTAAATCCATCCTACAGGCGGCAGCGGCTGTGAATAGAGGCGCGTGCAGTTCAAACCCCCTTTCGTGGCTCCCAGAAGAAGTGTTAGAGGCGTGAAATTGACACGTCTGCTCGCGCCGTATATCCTCCGAGTGTTTACTTCCGGCTGGATTAGGGAAGAAAAAAAAAACTAGTCCGCGAAATTGCTGCTGCTTGAACGAGTGAACCTATCTCCGTGTCGAATGATAACAACCAAGTGTTAATTGCATCAGTGGGTTTTCTATTGCAGTTGTGCTCGATTCCAGTAACCGCACCGTTACTATTGAATAAAGCTATAAAATTATTCCAAACCCTTTTGATTGACATCGCTGCTTTGGGCCGATTTGGGCAAGGGAATACGCGATGATGTCAGAGCTATTGTTAGTGATTAGCTAGCGGTGAAAATACGCGCAAAACATCGAATATTAAACAGCGGAATACCGAAGCAGTGCCTCGCGAAATTAATCGATCGCCTCGCTCGGAGTGTCATTCCGGTTGAACGGAAGGAGCAACAATAATAATCGTGCGAAGCGAACGGGAGAAGCGAGCAAACAAATCCCCCGGCTTAGCAGTTCAGAAAAAAGAAGAGAGAGAGCTCAAAACATCACTCGCAAACATGATAAGAGTCAACTCGCAGTCGTTTAGCCTATCCAGCACGCTAAGAAAGGTAATATTTTACGCAAACAATATTCGCCGTGCATTGTTTACACGGACGTTTATATCTTCTTGGAATCGGGGCAGTGTGATGTCCCTGGCTGCGCGGCCTGTTGAGTGGTGTGCAAATTTTTGTGGTGAACGGTGGTTTGTGTAACCTACCGAGGGCGCTTGTTTGTATCCTGTATGATTTATATCGGATGCAACGATGCAGTCGAGCTTAGAGGCGAACGATCTGAAAAGTTTAAAGCCTCTTAAAAACGAAGAACTGAACTGAACTGCAGTCGAAGGTTGACATGTATTGGACTGATGCCCTTCGTATACCTCGCGACGGTTGAGATGTGTCCAATATCAATTCCATGCCCGGGAATATCAAACGAGTCATAACAATGCATGAGTTTGGAAAATTGGGTACTTCACATGTGAAATTTGTAAAAAAAAAATTGTAAATAAAATGCATTTCATTATTCGATATACGCTCTGTCCAACTTCTATAAGACCTCCTTGGGTATATTTCATTGTAAAACAAACGGTTAGAATTTCAACAAGATATTTTCTTACATTGTTGAATGCTTTGAACAAAGTATGTTTAACGTCAATTTCGTTCAAAAGCGTCGCTTGTTTATTTATTAGGCTTGAATATGATACATTCACATGTCAAGTTTTTATAATACGATTTCAAAATTTAAAAGAAATTCTCGATATTCTTCCATGTCTCCCAAATCACGGCCTTGAGTTCATTAACCGTGGTGTACTGCTTTCCCCTAGCGTAGATTCTGCATACTAAAATCTCCCAACAATTTTCAACAGGATTTAAGTCTGGAGAACGAGCCGGCCAGTCCAATAAATTAAGTTTTTAGTTCTTAATCTATTGCTTAAATTCCTTGAATAGGTTTAAATAGCGGCATTGTCTTGCGGGAATGTGATTTTTTTGCGCCGATATCTACGCAAAAACTGTAGAAGAGAGGATTCCAGTGGATTCCAGAGCACAAAATAATCACCTGGTCTTATAGAAGTTGAGCAGAGTGTATTCATGAACTTTCATTCACTTGTTCTAATAGTTTTCTATTAGACCTCTGTCTAGAAGGTCGAAAAATTATGAATGTTCATGATTTTTTTCGGATGTTAGGAATAAAGTGAAGTGTTCGGGTATTTTGATTATTGTTTAAGGTGTATTTGAAGATGTATTTTCTTTCGAGTACACGAATAATGATTATTACGCTGTTGACAGTACCTTGCTGGTGGTATCGGTTATAAAGTAACGGGGTGTCATAGAACAAATCCCAATGATTATTTTGAAACTTTCGGACGATACCTAACAGTGCCGCAAATTATCAAAATTTATCCACGAATGAAGAAATTAGCTTTCGCCCAGTGTCGGATGAATTTTCTTCTGTTGAAACTCAATACAATATCTGTTATAATGAGTATAACAATATTGAGCATAAGTATTGAACGAAAACAGCATGAATGAATTTCGAAAAGCCTGCATTCAGGCTCTTTCTTGACCGTCAATAATTTCAAATCTTCATCGCTTGCAATGAATTTTTATTGAAACCTGTTAGATTTACATATTTAGAAAAAAAAGAAAGGACCAGGAATCCGGAAAAGGCAACAGTTCCGTTGAGCGTTGACCGTTGTGCGGTTGAGCGATGTTTAGCGTTGGGTTTTATATCATTGCTGGTCATTTAGAACCAGTATCATTAAACCGTAAATCAAAACAAGATTAAACACGTTGCCCATATAATTGGGCGTTATGTCATTTCTGGCCAATCAGGAGTAGATTCATAAAACATAATATACATTCCATTGCCGAAGTCGCCAAAACAAGAATTTTGTGTGATGAATGGTCATACTTTACCATTAATCGAGTTCATTCTCAACTGGTTGGCGTTGAATTTTATGCTTTGACTTTCACTATCACGCAATGATCTTCAATTTCGACGTTTCGAATATCATGACGAAAACGAAGAAGCAAATGAAAAATGAACTTCACGGCAAGCTTCGAAAATTGCCAAAATGGTGGCCGTTTTTGTTAAAAATTAGTTATTTTTCATTAAAAATCGCTGTTTGGAACTTAATAAAAAATCGAAAAAATAAGTTATTAGAAAACGGCTATGTAACGTTTTAGATAATCCATTTTTACATGTTCGGTCGAATAGATACTGAGATACCGAAACCACCAGTTTCCATGGTTTCGAGAAAAACGCGTTTCAAATTCCGTACAGCAATACTATAACTCTTGAGGTGACTTCATACTTTTGGATGTATCTTTCCAACGAAACTAAATATCGAAAAAAATCGATTGATTTTTTCGATTTTCTAGACCGGGGTCCCCTCTTAAGTGAGAATCCTTCAGACTTTGTTGAGTGTTTGGGAAAAAGTAACAATATCTCTTACAAACTCAAAGTATTTTTTTTACATTTCTGAAACATCACTCAATATCAAGGTAAATGATGTTGGTTTGTCCAGTCGAAAATTGGATCTTGGTTTGTCCACTTTTTTATTGCTGTAGTTCAACGCACCTGTGTATCCAAATGTTTCCGAACATAGAAATAAAATTGTCTTTTCCATGATCAACAGTAGTTGTGCAGGATACGGATTCACATATTTCAAAGGTTCATAAAGTCCTCCATAAAACTATTCTATTGGTGTCAATGCGCCCCTCATTTGAGCTAACTTTAAATCAACCACCAGATGATTATTTGGTACGTAACTAGATTATAACACTTAGAAATAATGTAAACATCATGCTTGCACACCATTTGTATCAGATTTATTTATCTAAATCATGTGATTAATCCATCTCGATGACCTCAATTCGATGCGCTAATGTTGGTTTGTCCACATGATTACTATGACAGCCGCTAGGCGCGCTGCGATTTGTTTATGTTGTCCTTCGTGCGTTTACCTGTAAAATGCGAAGAAAAGACAATATTTTGAAGAAAGAATTATGGATGGATCAATATGATGATAGAAAACTGAAGCAATGAGTAATGCAATATGTACTAGAGAATTCGAATTTCTTCTTTCAAAAATAGTAATTTCTAAAACCGGACAAATCATGATCATTTTCGGACAAACCATGATCATAATTTCTCTTTGAAGAAAATCGTTGAAAAACATAAAAATTGAACATTTTGAACACCTTATGGTATTATTAGCAACTAGGAATTTGGGTTTTTCAACAAACCCAAACTCGTCTTGTAAAGCTGTAAAGCTGATTCTAGTGTAGAGGCACACAATTTTGGACATTTTTGCGAGCTTTGAACAAATAAAACAAAGAATATTTTCACTATACATTATTTCATTATTTGTTCATTTATCTTTCAGTAATACATCAAGAATCAAACGAAAAAAAATATGAAAAATTAGAACGGTTACTAGCTGGTGATGTAAGGGGATTAAAAAAAAAGCTGTTCCGCGTTGGACACGATTCCAGCCCTTCTGGTTATTCTAAACAAAAAAAAATCGAAAAGATTCTGAATCAGTAGAGATGTCACTATCGTATGATCCTCGAACAAGCCGAAAAACTTATTTTAGACAAACGGGTGTTTGAAAAAAAATAAATTGCCTCTTTGTACGCTTTCTATGACAATTTAGTTTTTTTATAGTAAAACAAAAATATCTATTTATTATTGGTTTATGCGATAGAGAGATATTTTTTTTTATATTAAATCTATATAAATCAAATTGGAAGATCAAATGGGTTGCTAAGCGCAAACCCCGAGGAAGGAATGGTCCGATTTGAGCCGTCTTTGTTTTGTTGTATTTGTCTCTGCCCATAGATCAATATAATGGTGAAAAAAGTTTTGAAATTTTTGGAAAGCTTTGAGATAAAAATTCCCATATGTTCCACAATGACATTGTTGTTAGTCCAATTGGATTTCGCGTTTGCGAAATTAAGCTTCGTGTTCCGTTAGTCTGAAGTGAAAATGATTCTCAGGCGGAAAATAAAAATTATGAATCAAAATTTACTTTTCCGTATCAAACATGTATTCCATGTAACGGAGAAGCATGGAGAAGCACGATTATCCGCGAAATAGTCGGTCAATTCACCGCGTATTACTAGAACAGCGAATAACGCAATAAAGGACTAAAAATGAGGTGCAAACTCAAAAAAACTTATTTCAGCCATGACCAAATTAAAAGGCTTGAGCTTACCACACACTGAGAAATTCCGAGAAGACCTATAAATTTACTATGGACCTCGCAATCGCGAATAATCCTCACCGCGGATCGTCCACTCGCGGATAATCGAGGTTCTACTGTATTTGCAAGTGAATCAAGAATCTTGAGCGAAAATTATGTCTGAAAATAAAATTATATATAATGGTGAGTTTTGGTAGAAGTAATAGGAAATTTATAGTAAATGGAAATCATAAAGATCAATCAATAGAGAGTTCTGTGATTAAACCTACGATCGTTCGCTCGGTAAGAAAACGTGAATGCTCGAAAGAATTTGTACAAAAAATAATTTTGGGCGCGACGAAGTTAGCCGGGTCGGCTGGTTTGGAATAAAATTCGATTCAGTATAACTTGAAATATCATGGGCGCCAGTTTGAAAAGACTAGTTTCGAGAAAAAAAGCTTTTGAAGTTTTGTGTCAAGACTGTGTCGCGTCAGAAATATGAAAAAAAAACGTTTTTGACGTAGGTCTACGTCTTTCATTTCTATACTGGGGAGTATGTTCAAAGTATCGAAAACGAAAGCGTTACGCCGGAGAACGAGATTTTGAGGGTTAATAGCTCCTAAACAACTGAACGAAATGGTATGATAAACACTTCATTCGAAAGATAAAATGTCTACGCGCTTTATGCTTGTTACTTCTTGATCCGAAAACTTGTTTCAATAGCCCAAAATTGCTTTCAAAACAGGCTATTGAAATCACACCGATCGGTATGTAAGCGAGTGCCAATCGGAAATCCACTCAGTTATGATTACGCAACGATTGAGGTACGATCGTTGGAATGGATGAATGTTTCCCTAACACAGACTTCAAAATCGTGATGGAAATCGGCATTGCAAAATGGATGCGAGCTGCGGTTACTTTTGTACTCGCTTGCGTTTCTGCAGATCGAAATGTTTCCCTAACACAGAATTCAAAACCATGGAACCAGGAGAAATTGGCATAGTAAAATAGATGCAAGCTGCGGTTACTTTTGTACTCGCTTGCGTTTCTGGAAATCGGAATGTTTCCCTAACACAAATTTGAAAAATATGGAGTTTGGAGAAATTGGCATTGCAAAATAGATGTAAACTACGGGCACTTTTGTACTCGCTTGCATTTTTGCAAACCGGAATGCGTTTTCCCAATACAGATTCCGAAACCAAGAAGTTGGGAAAATCGGCATTTTATAATCCCATGCATTTTCACACTCCGGAATGTTGGAGGCGAATGAACTGCAAAGTTTAAAGCCTCTTAAAAACAAAGAAACAAACAAACACTCCGGAATTCGTTTTTCTAACACGATATACAAAAGCGGGTACAAAGGCAATAACTACTACCGTAATTCATAAATTGGCTTAAATTGGGGTTTGTTTGCAATTGAATTCGTAAATAGTTTCATTCATTCACTAGTTTAATCAATAATTCAATCAATACACACAAAAGATAGCTCTGCACAGCGGCGATATCGTGCCCAATGAGGAACATCCGAGGTGGGATTATAGCTAATTGGAGAAATACAATTGACTACTAAGCCAACGGCAGTCCTACGTCTACCTTGCGGTTATATCATAGGTATAACCCATCCATAGTTTCTTCTCAAATTTCTAGACTAAAATATCTCCTTAACTCGTTGAGCCCCAAATTGTTCTCGCTGCGCTTTGCATTCAGCCCGCATCAAGAACGTTTGTACAGCATCTGTGTCAGTTCCAGCTCCCAATGAAATTTATTGTATAAAAACAAAATAGTCAGAAATTTGGCTAGAAAGCGTTCACAGTCTGTAACACATTCGAAAACAAACCATATATTTTTTTTATATTTGGTAGCTGTCGGTCCCAGCGATGAACGCTTCTCTAACTAAAAGCTCAATGCCAATCCCGAGAGTCAACGTGTTGATCACAATGAAATAGTTTAACTTAATAGAAAAAAGAATAAGAAAATTATTTTAATTATTCTATTTTGTTGTTTCTAGTCCATTATCTGTATTATTATTCTTTACAATGAAACCATTGAACTTTCATTTTAATTTTTGTTTCTTACTAATTTTGTTGCGGAATGTTTGCGGAATGCGGAATGTTTGCGGAATGCGGAATGTACTGTATTTCGCATATATAGTTTTTAAATATAAATATCGCCATTTTATTGTGGTGACCATTTTGGATTTGCATTTTTCATGAATAACTGTGTTGTACTAGTCAAGTCCTTTCATTTGATACCATATTGATGGGATTTTGAAAAAAATATTTATACTGGTCGTACTCGATTATGTATGATTCGATTATATACAGTTTCAGACTCCGTTATACAGTTTGAAAAAAAATATATATTTCGAAGAAAAACATATAAATCAATTTCAAGTAAACACATAATATGTCAATGCTAAGGTGAGTGTCTCCGTAGCCACATTCGTTGCGCGTTCGATTACTAAGCGAACGAAACTAAGAACCCTCAAATGACAATATTTGTGTTGTTATAGAATAACTACGTCCACGCAACAATCATTAGGGATGGAGATCGTTTACGGTCGAATGAAGATCGATTCAACTACTTTGCTCTGCAAGAAAGATTAGGCTATTGTGCTATGAATAACACAACAATGATCATATCAACTGTCTCCGCTGTCTGGTGGTCTAACTGAACAAGGGAAGAACAGAAAGAATACTCTTACGCCTGAAAAATTGGTACTGGTGTAATGTACAATTCATAGATATGATAAAACATGTAACACGATAAAAATCCGGCTCTGTTACAGCTAAAATGTTGATGAGCCTAAATAAATAAACAAATGGGATAAAAAAAAGATAAGGTTAAAGTTACAGTTAAGTATAGTGAAAAAAAAGAAAGAAGTTGGGTGTCAAAGAGCAAATTGTAGAGCTGTTAGAGAGCTTCAATTTAGTTGATAGAAACAATCAAATCTATTATGAAGTTTTGGAATAAAACTAATAACTAACTAACTAATAACCTGTAACTTTAAAATTTGTGGTTCCAAAATGTAATTTTAATACAGTTACTTAGATGTTTCATAACTATATCGTGTACTAAATTAATAGATCCAATTTAAGGCAAACAGAGCCCGAAATAATAAAGAAGTTTAATCACTCTATCATTGTCGAAATTCGTAGTTGAAGCATGTTGAAACATATGCATAGAAGTATTTTTTTCATTCAATACTATCCTTTATACATCCTGAAAGGTTTGCTCTAATTTTCCGGATATTTTTTGAGAAGGTTTTTTTCTGACTTTAAGAGGATGAATCAAAATGAAAAACAAAAAATATATGTTATATAATCGAGTTCGCCCTGTAACTGTGTTGTACTAGTCAAACCCTTAATTTGATGTCATTTTGTAGCGGCCGCCATCTTGGTTTTCATGTTCATGGAATACGCAGATTTATAACGACAACAGATGTGTTTCAAATTTCATATCAATTGGTCAACATGAAGGGGATAAAATTTCTATTAATGTGGGACAACGCTATAGACATACTGAATCAAGTGTATCAATTTTCTTTCTTGTCTAAGTAAGCATAACTGCCCCGTATTTTGAAACCGAGTTTAAACGCACTCGATCATCTATTTTGTTCACAGTGGACTTTTTCGATGTAGATTCGTGAAAAGAAAGCTCGAATAATTCAGCATGACTAATTCCAAGTAGCAGCATATCAGTATTTTTAATGCTATAAGCCTAACATCAACATTTCTAATGCATTTAAATAGTAATGAAAATATGTGCATGTACATTTAATGCTACCATATAATTCTTACAAGGATTAGGACAAAAACATGAATACCGTTTATGCTAATATAGAGCAGTTCCACGCAAAATCAGCCGAAAAACGACCGATTCTGACACGACATTTTCAGAAATATTTCCGATTTATTGAAACATATTTGCGATCTATCAAGAAATTGATCGTTTGATCGTTGTTCATTGTTTCGTTGCATGATCAGTTTTTGGATTTTTATTTATTTATTTATTATCTATATATACTGCCATTCCATGCCAAACCGATATAGTGATTCTCAGATTTTCGTGAAAAGTGGTGACTTTGTTCTTTATTGCAAAATATTAGACCCGTACTATTTTATGTTTTCGTTGGGATGACCATTACCATTCAGGGTGGTCCAAAAAATCATTTTTTTTTCAACTTTTTTCATTCATAACTTTTTAATCACTGAACCGATTTCGATGATCGACATATTAAATTGAGGCCAATAACTAACCTTCTATCAAAAAATATCACACGTGTGGGAAGACTGGATTCTAGTCGCATAGGTCTAGTCTAGTCATATAGGAATATTGAACAAAGACTTAAAACATGGTTTTCAATCTATAGATATCTATTATATAAATGCAAGGTTGACGTAGGACTCCCATTGGTTTAGTAATAATATATTTGTATTGATAAAATTATTGATTAAACATGTGATTGAATGAAACATTTTCCGAAATCAATTGAATTCAACGTGCTTGCTTCGCAGGTAAAGAGTTTTAACAAACCCCATGTTAGGTCAATCCATGCATTGAGATAGATTACGTTCTTTCCAAGTAAATCTAATGAATAAGTCTGACCGTTCGTCATCATTTCAAGTTTATTCTTTATTCTTTATTGTTGTTTCGTCTTCGATAGAACTTGCACAGACTACTCTATCTAATATTCTTAATACTATTTTTAAAAGCAGGTTTGCTAGTCATAAAATCAAAATGTGCATTGATTTCATTGATTGCTCGTAGGCATGAGTCCAATGGATTGTTGAAGGCGTACCCGGTCCGGTGTACAGGTACAGAGATGAGCTATGTGAATCTTAACTGCCGTGAAGGGACGTGAATAGGAACATTTTCTAAGAGTTGGGGACAGTCAATGTTGTTGCGCAGTAGGTCGAAGATCATCAGTTGCATCAGATGAGAGTGCGTCTCTATGTATTATAAAATTAAACTTCTGAAAAAAGATTTCAAACCAAGTGTACAACCAATGCTCTCAGTGTTAGAGCGCTCTCTAGCGCAAATAACTTCAATATACAGCAACATGCATTCTGCACCCCTAAAATCGTATACTCGGGGGCGGCTCAACTTCACCAAACCTTCTCCGAGTGACAGCATATAATTAAAATCATTCGAACGCCAGAAAGCACCCGTTGATTAGCATTAGTTCAAACCTTGTTCACACTTTTAAACCGTTTCTCCAAACACGACGACGGCGGCGGCAAGGCCTTCAAAGATGGAGCCACGCAAGAGCCAC
The DNA here is from genome assembly GCF_029784135.1 of Toxorhynchites rutilus septentrionalis. Taxonomy (NCBI): domain Eukaryota; kingdom Metazoa; phylum Arthropoda; class Insecta; order Diptera; family Culicidae; genus Toxorhynchites; species Toxorhynchites rutilus. Next base: position 80,207,706 of record NC_073744.1, on the reverse strand, counting down.
CACTTATATTCATCTGACTTCCATGGAAGCCATCATCTTGCTGTCGAATCTTGTCCGCTCCTAATCAGTCCGATCAGATCTACTGAGGCTGAACCTTCTCCGAAAATCATCCAATCTCGCCCCTCTATCGATCAACGCGCTGGAGGATACCGGAGGTCAAGTTCATGCGCCACTAATAAACAAAAAATGTTTATTTCCCCTATTGTGGAACCGATCAAACCTAAAACAACAAGTTTGACGTTGGACGGGTATATCTATCGTATCTATTTCCATCGTTTACCTCATTTCGGCTACCTGTTGATGGGATTGTTGTTTTGTGTATCACTTCTGAGGGCAAGCCGAAAAAGAAATCGGAAAAAAGATATAAACTGTGTCTAATTTCACGAACACCTTTTTCGGGGAGGAATCGCACATTATGTCGACCTTGGCTAGATAACCATTAGCACCGTTCCGCCGTCTTCCCCGGCGGCGCCACCTGCATTTGTGACAGCCGGTAAAAAGAAACAAAAACAAGCTCAGTTTACTCAAATGGCCCGTTTTGTTGTTTGTTCAGCAATGGTGTCAAAAGCAACGTGTTTGCCGTCTTATCTAGATAAGGGCTTGGCTTGGAAGGTGAGGGGAGGGTTCGAGAAAACACTTTGAGGTGATTCATCGGAGCACATTCCTCTCCGATGAATGTCGTGTTGTGTTCCACCTTTACCCGAATTCTATTTTTTGGCGAAGTGATATGATTACGATCGGGTTACATTGACGGATCGGTTTTATTTACGCAAAAACGCTCCAGCTGGGATTCTACAAGACCACGTGAAGTGGCAGCAGATGTTCGATTTATCAATCGATTGTCAGAAAGCGATAGGAAACGGATACTTTAAATGAGAAATGAATGACGAATTGCAGCCGAACGGAGTTGCGATATATTCAAGCCGTTCCCGCGCTCGCTTTGATTGATGGAGGAATATTTCACTGCTTTTCAGCTCTACTCCCGTATTGATGAAGCCATAATCCGGAGGATTGATTGACCAACCTCCGCGCGGAGAAAATTTCTCATGATACGACTGTTATGTCCAGATCCGCTGTTGCGCTCGTAAACAAGCTTCCTGTTTTCGAAAGACATTCCTGTGAATGAAAAAAATAACATCGGATGATCATCGCGGAACAAGTTCAGCCGCAAGAATTCGAAGTAATCAATTTGAGACTCCGTTGTTTGTTGAATGGCGACGAATGCTGGTGGAATGGAATTAAAAATCTGCACCCGAAAGCAAATGACCTTGAGTCACGAATGGAAACAAACGCAAAAAAAAACAAAACATAATTTGACTCCGACCCCCCGACAAAAACTCCTCGTCCTCTTCATTCCGCAGACTCCCGGAGTGAGCCCCGGGAGGGGGGAATTTCATGGAAGTTGAGAAATAAAAATAATGAAGATTATAAACAGAGTCTTCCGCAACTCGTGTTCGCTACGGTTTTTGTGGCGATCCCTACTTCTGATCAACTATCCTCCACTCCTGTTAGCTTAGGGTTTCCATTTTCGACAAGCATTCTCTGGAATGGGTGAACTATTCTGTTCCCAGGACTATGCTTGTGGCTTAGACTGATGTCTTTCCGACATTAAAAATTGACTCCGAAAGAGATCTGTGTTAACAATAATCCGGACACCCAAAAAATTGCAATGAAACACCCAGCAATATATATATATATATATATTACTAATGTATCTGTCCATATTACAAGCGTGGGATGTAGTTTACGAATTCCTGCAAATTAAAACATCAACATCAACATCATGCATTCCCATAAAAAAAAATCTGCGTTTCACTCCAATCGAAAAGATTTATCCTCGGTGAGCTTGCTGCCAATTTTGGTCTAAATTTGTTGCTTCTTTTTGACAGTGCACGCTTTATTAGAGCTTATTTTCTTTCACTTGAGCGTAACTCATCTGTGTAGTTTGCCAAATTCATCTATTCTGCAAGACTAGGATTTTGAGTATACCACACTGCGTTTCATAACTATTGAACCACACAATTTTTCTGAGTTTCCGGAGATATTGTTGCAGTATGAGTTATTTGAAGAGCTTAAATGAGCAATATCCTCTGCGTAGAACGAGATACACATTACAAACCAACGCATCTTGGTCGGAACCACCTCGGATGGGTTATTTGAACTGATTGAGAACTAAAGATGGCCTACGAATTAGAAACTTATTGTAATTCATGTGAAATTGACGTTAATTTTGTAAAGGAGTGAGAGTTTTTCCATCTGGTTCTATAGTTATAAAACAGTGGAATTTTAGTTTTTTGGATACTTCGCGTCTGGACACAACAATAAAGTTCATGTGACCAGTCTTTCAAATGAAGATAATTATTGTATCCTACACTATATACTTCAATTCAGCCGCTGTCATACAAATGAAACACAAATTTTTGCATATCCCGAGAACTAATCAAGCAAAGGGGTAAGCACCAAACTCGAAGAAGCAATCGTCATATTTGAGATGTCATAATTTTAGTATATTTTCTGTATCAAATATGTATTCCATGTAAGGGAGAAACATGTTATTTGCAAGTGATTGAAAAATATTGAACGAGAATTGTGTCTGAAAATATTTTTATATTACAATGACGAGTTTTGGTAGAAGTACTAGGAAGTTAGAGCAAGGAAATTGTAAAGGGTCAATTAGAAGATCAATCTATCAAAAGTTCTGCGTTTGGACCAAAGAACGTTCGCTTAGCAAGAAAACGTGAATGTTTGAAAGTATTTATAAAACAAAATCCATTTTGGGCGGAACGAAGTTTGCCGGGTCAGCTAGTTCGTTATAAAAGAGAAACTATATCGGCTTTTCATGACTTTGAAAATTATAGCACGTAACGTCGATATTTTGTTACTGCTCTCCCTACACAATATACGAGTTGTTGAAAAACAGTGAATGTACAAATTCGATCATTCTAAAAACTCTTACAGAATTGAATATAGACAAACTTTCTAATAAAAAATAGTTGTGAGCAAATGTTACATTCGAGTAGCTGTCGCATTCGGGTCAATGTCTTCCAGGAAACTGTCGTTTGTGGTTATAATCAACCGCTAGCGAAGCTTAGGCGTGGTACACAAATTACGAACGACGCCTTACAGAATCATTAGAAGTAACTCTACGAACCATTTTAGTTCGATTGAGATTATGAGAATGATTCAAAAAATAAGAAATTGAATGTTTTATTACCTAAATTTAAAGATTTTGACTGACGAATGATTTTTGTGTTATTTTCAACATTAGCTAATGAAACCTGATGATTTCATTAAGGGCGAATGGCATCCGCAACAAGTTATTCGGCAGAACCATTGCGAGAAAAATGACCAAACTTCGAGCAAAGAAATCGCAAAATTATTCTTTATTCTCCTGATATATCGCTCGGCGTTATGTTGCAATATGATGTTCAACAAAGTTGTTAGAAAATTGATGAACTATTCAGGAGAAATAACATTCAAAATGCACTGTTGAAAAGTCTTACTCAAAAACTGAATTTATTAAACACTTTTATTTCTCAAAACAAACCATTTTGATATTTATTACTCAAAATGGTACTGTTACGCGAAATTAATTAGATTTGCACAATAGACCTTTTTTCACTTAACTAGAATAAAATTGATTTACAAATATATACTTATGATAACAAACCAAAAATATTTTCAATTAAAACTGTCTCGAATTCCGAACACCATTTTTGTCACTGACTCAAATTCCAAACATTATTTAAATATAGCGCGGACTCGTTTATATACAGTCTCCGATTTCTTTTCACTGTATATAATCGAATTCTGTATATAATCGAGTAAAAAAAAAATTTTTATTCGTTTTTTATGCATATACTAGCTGACCCGGCAAACGTTGCTCTGCCATAAAAATTATTTCTAGTGAATAGTTGGTTGTTAAAAAAAATACACTAAAATCGCTTTTTACGCGTTTTTTTTTATGCGCGGTTCTATTTCACGCGGCTTTTTTTACGCGGATTTTGGAATTTACGCGGTTTTTTTTACACGGATTTCGGAATTTACGCGGATTTCGAAATTAACGCGTTTTTTTACGCGGCACGTATCAATCGCGTAAAAATTCAATATGCTAATTGATGTGACTTTTCACGAAATAAGTTTGTATTGTATCACTAATTAGTAGCTGAGAAATAAAAGAATATACAGATAGCATGATTGTAGCATGCAAAGAATTCAGGTAATCAATTGTTAGAATATGGGTTGCATTTTAAACTAATAATTCACTGTTCGTTAGATTTTTAAACAAATTTTAAAAATTACCTGGTTTATTTTTACGCGGATTTTGGAATTTACGCGGTTTTTTATGCGCGGATTTTGGAATTTACGTGGTTTTTTTTACGCGGATTTTGGAATTTACACGGTTTTCTTTTACACGGTTTTTGTTTACGCGGCACGTATCCCCCGCGTAAAAAGCGACTCCAGTGTAAACTAATGGATTGTACGTGTGTTTAAATGTTTTGACGATCTACACATACGTGAAACGTTCGTTACTCTTGTTTTCATACTTGTGTACGACATACCGAGGAATAGAGTGCCAAATCGATGACCACCAACAAAAATAAAAAAACAAACCTTTCCTTGTATTCCATTCCCGATGTATTTCATTAACGAATGAAAAAAGAATTATGTTTTTTGTCGTGAAGTGGACAATTTAAATAAATAAATATAAATATCGTTGTTGCAAATGTATTTGTTGCTCTCCATCGAACCACAGAACTCTAATAATGTTTAATGTAATGCATTGCATGTTTTGCATTGTATTGAATGTTTTGCTCATCTGAGGCGAATATGTCACTGCTGAATGATTTTCCATGTCAATGTCTGCGTTGTTAATTCTAATGAATGATTGTCCGTAATAATCAGTATTTCTTCTTTAATATTTTGGACATATAAGTTGTTCAAATTTGAATGAACTTTTTATTTTATTGTTTATTTAAGTGGGGTAGTACACTATGGAAACTTGATAAAAATAAAATATAAATATTTCTGGCTTAAAATGTTCTCTGGGATGTCTTCTTTACTGTAGTTTTTGTCCCAGTTTTTTCCGATGCTCCGTTCCGGAGTTACATCCAATTAGTGGAGCCAAGTTTTTGCGTAGGGAACGCGGATTCAAAATTTAAAACGTGTTTTTCTCGAAACTAAGTTTTGCGAACTGGTGGGAGTTCTACCTCCGGAACGGTCCATCCGATTATGATTATGACAGTTTTCCCAGATTCTCCATAAATTTTATGTTACGTACGTAGGATTTTTTTTGGATATTTTGAAAAATACAATTTTGGTGAATGATTTCGTCTCTTTTTCTGAGGCAAAAACGCAATTATTTTACAAAAAAATGTTGCCATTTCTTCAAAAAATCAATATTTCGAAAATTCCTACGTACGATGATTGGAAATATATCCAAGATTACGTAATAAACCATTGGTTAAATCGGTTCACCAGAAAAACTTGTAGAACTCCCACCATTTTGCAAGATCTTGGCTGCAAGGGTTTAACAGACCGGTTACGGCTAGTCAGGGGACAGTCCAATTGACACCAATATATTTTTTGTTTGTTAAGTAATCAGATTAATCATAGTAATTTATTTTCTTGTTGAAAAAAATCACGAAAATAACATACTTTTTATGATGTTCATAGTGGACTACCCCCTGAAATACTTAGAAGACATAGTTCTGACCCTAACTTACATTTTTTTCTTGCCTAATCTCATGCTTTTAAACCAAAATATTATCCAGGGCATAAAATAATTATCAGAGACTTTTTTCGTGCATGATTTTTCTCCACCTTCAGAGAATGTGTTAATCCGTTACACAGAACACACGCTAGAGCCATATTTCATTTAAAAGCGTGTTTATTCCACTCGAAAATTCATAACAATTTACGACTCACAGAAATCGAACAGTAATTTTAACTCGATCGGATTCCAGAATACGGGTGAGTAGTTGATCAATAGAAACATCTGAAATTTTTGAGGAAATTACACTGCTCTCTGCCACCACAGCAAGAAACCATGCTTATCTTTTATTTTACTCAACCAAGTATCAGTTTATGCTTTTCCTAAACGAAGCTTGATGTCTAGTGAACCTGTTCACGAATCAATACGGTGCTCCCATGAGTAATAGATAACGGTACTCAGTACCAAACAAAGTAGTCACTCACATAAAACAACACACAGTGCGTTGAATGCATAGGAATGTGGCACAAATATCATAACAGCAGAATTTAGTCATTGTAAAACTTCGGTGTGATGGAAAAGATTGTTCATTAGTATCAGAACTACTATTCACATAAATGTCTCATATTATTTGAATAATCGCATAAGTGTCTCAAGCGACAAAATCTTTGTTCATCTGAAGTGAAAAGTTCTGATCATTTTGGATACGCAGAAATCATTATTTGAGTAACTATTGGTTCAAATTATGTTGAAGTAGTTGGTACATTCATAGGGCGGACTCGATTATATACAGTCTCTGATTTCACTGTATAGATATAATCGAATCCTGTATATATAACTGTATATAATCGAGTCCAAAATTGTATATAACCGAATCACATATAATCGAGTCTGTATATAATCGAGTCCGACCTGCATATAGTTCACAAAAAAAAGAAAAAGGAAGGTTTCCAAAATCTTGCATGTATCAATGCTTTTTTAAGGTAAAATAATTCCGACCAGTACGATACCCATGCTCAAATTTAATACGACCGCAAAGGGTTAATACCATTGAAAAAGAAGATGAAGAGCGTCGTTTGAACGGTGGGTGTCAACGATGAACTCCAGATTATTATTTCTTCTCGGAACCGCAATTTCTCGCATTGCTGTACAATCGCCTACCATGACTCCAGCAATGTCTTGAACAGCATACGCATTGAATGTGTACATGTGTTCTAAAGTATTCTAAGTTCTAAAGTTTTATTAGGATTGATGACAAAAATGTGATTGTCACCATCCAAATCGAGGTCATAAATGAAAAATTGCAATAATTTATTATGTTTATTCAAAAAGTCCTCCAGCTCGCCGCATTACACTTGGCTTTAGCCGAATTGTGGTTATTGACGCATGTGAGGATGAATGAGCTTGAGCTTGAGCTTGGGTAGACTGTACAATTCGTAGTTGCTCTCCGTGATTGACCTGAACCAACCAAATTGCACAAAGAACACACAGAATGACGCTTGGGACTAGCAAATCATTCTCGTTGTGCAATTTTCGGTGATTCGAGCTTTCAATGATCAATAACGACGCCGGGCACGTCCTTACAGTCACCAGGGGAAGGGTAGGAATGTTAGTATGATATTCGCCGCCCGAAGGCCAGAAGGGTCGCCTCTATAGCGTGGTTCCCTAGCGTTTATCATGGAAGGGATAGTTTGTTAGTGGGAAGGGGTAATAATCAGGATTCACTGTGGTAAGTGATGTGATTATGCTAACGCAAACTAGAGATCACTTGACGAAACGAAAACTTGAAAACCAAATGCATTTCGTAGCCGTGAAGATATTAAAGGGTGACCTGAAAAGGTCTCTGCAAAAGGATCATAACTCTGGTAAGTGAATTAATTTTGTAAGCGTGGACCCAATTACTCGTTGAAACGAAAATTCGAACATCAAATGCATTTCGTAGCAGCTGAACGGTAACCTGAAAAGTCTCCTCTGTTCAACGGAGCAAAAACTCGAAAATCAAATGCATTTGAAGATTGAATATATTGAAGGGTCACCTGATAAGGTCTTATCAGACTCGGATCGGACTTAATACTTGTGCCTAGTCGCACGTTATGCTCTTCCATTGTAATACACGGAAATCACGGAAGTTTTCCAAATTGGGACTCTAGCATCTTGAACCTAGTCTTGCAATTTATATTTGAACCTCGAAAAGGAAAACTTGATACCTGCGATTTGGATTTGTAATAAAAACTAACAATTTCTCAAGTAATCAGTCGAGCAATTATTAACGAAATAATTGTTCTTGTAGTAAGGGTTAGAATGACATAATTGAAGGAAAAGCAACGTCAATCCTCTATTCAAAAAAAAAAAAAACGAAAAGGAGATACATACAAGAAGAACTCACTGACATTCAAGGTGAACTACTAATCCCAAGAAAAAACATGGGTGAGCAAAAGAGACAAATGTAAATTAATTCAAACTTTTCTCTCGACCTCCGTAACATTCTCATGGTCGAAACGCACACTACATTGAATATTCTTGCATGGAAATCTTATGGCCGCTTGTACATACACATCAAAGTCAACGTCTAGCTAGATTTAAAAGAAAAGAAAATCGATGTTACGTTGACGTCAATGCGCTCTTTACCACGAAGACAATATTAGATATATAAAAACCTCTAAAACTATTGGATCTTCTAAAACTCTAGAATGTCATTTAGATTGAATGCAACTTCGCGCGAAAATGCGGCTGCACAAATCTCACGCAACTGCGAGAAGTAAACAACGACATAGAACTGCACCGGCGTGGCTACACCGTCCGCTCCGGCTTGCCGTGACCGAAATCGTCTGCCTCGAACAAACAAAACAGCCTGCCTGCATCCGTCAGCTATCGCACAATCAAAATATGCTCTCCGATCCAATCCTCTCACAAAAACTCGACTGTACGTCAACCGACGAAAAGAATCAAACTACCTTGGTCTTCCGAAGCAAACGAGTCCGTTCTGGGAAGCAAGGCAACCACACCAATACAATCACATGTTTGCTGGTCATCCTCCACGATCGCGCACTCGTAATGCCACACTCTCACACGCAGCCGCACCCGCCATCACCGCAGTCTTCTACTGACTGACACTTTCTCTCTCTCGCACACAACACCGAGAGACTTGAAGCGGATTGCATTTCGGATCGGTTATAAAAATAACAAATTGTTATTAGTACTTAGCTGGGATGTTGATGTTTCTCGATACAGTTGGATCATTTTGCTGGCAGAATTAGTGGTTAGTGGATTCCATCCTTAATATCACTGCTGTAAAAAACATGCTCTAAAAAGCAAGCTACCACGCATACACACATAACCACGGTACACGAGAGAGTTGAAAAAAAAACAACGCCATAATCCAGTAAAATAACCACAAAACTGATTAACTGAATTTGAACTTTTTTTTTCATTACAACACCATTAACACAACGAAACCAGAAACCATTTTCACGATAACTTCCACCAACAAACTCTATTGACGCATGTGAGGATGAATGTTTGATGAAGTGAGTTTAGCGCCATCTGTTATTCAATTTTGAAATAAATTCGTTCTCTTCGAAAAACGAACGGCGCGTCGATTATTTGGATATTATTTATACCAAAATATCAAAATCGCAATTATAAATAGGAGTTCAATCCTCTTATTTTCTCTTATTTTTAATCGCGATTTTAGGTTACATGTATTTTTATGCCAAATTTGAGAAAAAATAGAAATAAAAATCATTTAGAATTTTTTTTCCTGCATCTGGGTCATATATAGTATCATATATAGTTTACATCCTATTCTTATTCCTACCAGGTTTTTGTGCATAATTTCATGAAAATCAGTCGAGTCGTTTCGGAGGAGTTCGACCACGAACATCGTGACACGAGATTTTTATATAGAGAAGAGGTAGGTCATTTTTGGAAAAAAGGGGAAAAAGTTGATTTTTCGGATCACCCCTAAATAGAAATGGGTACCCTAATAAAAAAAAATCTAGAAAACGGGTTTAATATTTTGTGATAATGAACAAAAATACTAGTTGTCACGAAAATCTGAGAACCACTATTTCGGTTTGGCATGAAATGGCTGTATATACAACGTCATTTTGTGCGACAATTTTGGATTTGCATTTTTCATCAATAACTGTGTTCTACTAGTTAAGCCCTTTCATTTGATACCAATATTGATGTGCTTTTGAAAAAAAATACACAGGGGAACTTCGATATAACATTCCCTCGTTATAGCGTACCCTCGATATAACGTAATTTTACCTCGATAAAACGTACACATTTTCAATGTTATACTATGATACTAAAGCTTGTTTTGTACCTTTAACGAATTCCGAAATAAAATTGTTTTGTTATTTCAAATTCTAAATTAACTTTAATTGACAATACGAAGGGAAACATCATGAGAAAGGTTGGTTTCGTCTTCTAGTTGAAATAATAATAACCTTACTCAAACAGAAACACAATAATGTAATGTAAACTACGTTTCCGAGTTCTTTATTATGCTTCGATATTACGTACGACAACGTACAATTTTGAACGTAAAATTTACGTTATATCGAAGTTACCCTGTATAGCGCTATTTTGTGATGGCAGCCATCTTGGATTTGCATTTTTTTATAAATATTGTGTTTCACTAGTCAAGCCCTTTTATTTGATACCTATATTAATGGGGGTTTGAAAAAATATATATAGCGCCATTTTGTGGTGGCAGTCTTTTTGGAATTGCATTTTTCGTTTAAATATCTGTGTTCTTCTAGTCTTTCATTTAACATAAACTGACCAGACGTCCCGCGTTACGCGGGACAGTCCCGCATTTCAACAAAATGTCCCGCGTAAGATTATGTCCCGCGAAACGTCCCGCATTTGGCAAAAGAAACGAAAATGTCCCGCGATATCAATATATTTCAATATTACAATTTGATCATGTTGATTTCATTAAATGGATGATCCACAAAAAAAAAATTTATTTGACAGACTGTTCAAGAGATCTTCCAATGCATCCAAAGATTAATACGTTGAGCTGGTTTCATCGCACCGACAGTGTACTTTTTGTTTAGAGAGTGTCAAATGGAAACGACAGCAACAAAATTAGAAAAACTTTTTTATAAAAGTCCCCTATTGATCCGCAGGGACCAACGTGAGTCAGACGAAAAGTTAATCTTTGGTCCCCTAACTCGGTCAGGGCTCAACGTGTTAAATAAGCCGGAATAACTAGTGTATACGGAACAGGAAGAGACAGGGTTGTTTGATGAAGTATCGTGAGTGAAACGCTTGGCGGCCTTACGGATGTTGGCCGGAACCTCAACCATGGTCCATGAAAAGATGTATGTCAGCGTGTTCTTTTACCTTTTCGTGGCTTTGGTAGTAGGCTGTCTCTCCATTTTGTCCATTCGCCCAAAAGTTTTTTTAGTTATTTTTTTTTCATCTCCTTCCGAAATTAGTCCATTTTTTTAATGCATACGTTAACACTAAACTCGATGAAAAATAGATTGGAATTTTCGAGCGTTCGATTCGATAATTGGAAGAAAATTGTAGAATTTCAATCGTGCTTGCCATACCTAAATGCTCTGATCAAGTGAGAGATTTTCAGGCGTAAACAAAATCTAAACCACCGAAAAATCACAACTGAGTGGTAAACTATGGTTTATATTCACATAACGTATATACATAACGTTTTGTTTTTTGTGTCCCGCGTTAGATCTCTGACCATCTGGTCACGTTAATTTAACACCTATAATGATGAGGTTTTGAAGATAAAAAAGCGCCATATTGTGGTGGCGGCCATTTTGGATTTACATTTTTTATAAATAAATGTGTTCTACTAGTTAAGCCGTTTCATTTGATATTAATATTGATGAGATTTGAGAAAATGTGTAATCCACCATTTCGTAGTCACCATCTTGGATTTTCAAGACCATGGAATACGCAGTTGACTATGACTTCTGTGTTAGCGTTGGCGTTGGTGTTGCTGTATCATAACTTTGGTGCTGTCCTCGACGGTTTGTGAGTTTTTACTTCATTTCTACACAATTTCTCAATTACTTCTCATAACCTCTTAGCTTTTTCCGCTTCCATTTGCTTATTGAGGATGTGTTCTTAAGCGTCCATTCGCTGTAGATGTTCCAGTGATGATGATGTTGTCCTGAATTATAGAGGCTTTAAAGTTAATCAATCTCTAACATTAAAAAAAGATCAAGTTGGAAAACTGAACCTGAACCCTCTTCTCCTGGTCTTCAGAAGAGCTACTTGGACGCCATCGTTGCCGCCGTCGACGGACTTCATTACATAGAATTATTCCACTGCGTGACGCGAACATTCGGTAGATCAGCAATATTTCCAAACCAACTCTCAGCCTCAACGAATAGTGTTGATTGTTCGCTGTCTAAAGTGAAACTACATTTCGAAATCACCCGAGCAATCGTCGAGCAAAAAAGTTATCTTACTCTTAATGACGCTGTAAACAAACTGAATGACAGCTCAAAATAGATTATAAGACCACTGACTGTAGTGCCATCTTCAAAAATTAATTTGAAAATGTTCAGCGAGAAGATTTAAAATTACAAATTATCGGTATATAAAGGGTCATCCATTAGGGAACCTCAAAACATTTTAATGATCTGTCAATGTCGAAACGTTAGTCAAAATCAAGTTTTTCATCATGTTTAAGTACACGAACAAGTAACGCTTAATAATTATTAAAAACACTACCAGAATTCGGAGACGGTGGTTGCAACTTTAATAGCCTATCTTTAATTTTTGACTGTAGTAATCGTCCCAGCCGTCAGGCTGTACATAATTCAGTGATCAAATTTGTGTCGACAATTTCGCTATTGAATGTTCTCGTGCCAAGCCGTCCCGCATGAAGCAACGAAAATATCGCAGCCGCCACCCAAATCAGTTAATTGCATGGCGTTCTCAAGAATTGGACATCTCCCAAACCTCATTGAGACGTAATTTGAAGATTCTGGGCTACATCCTCACAAGATCAAGTTGACTCAAGAACTCATCATGAACATGGTCATCGAATTTCATTCTTAAAATGTCAGAAATTAACTCAAAAAAACCCTGTGCATCATTAAAAAAAGTTGACAAGTCCTTAATGAAAGGTTGGTTAATATCATTCAGAAGTTTTATTTTTCGTAACAATAACTCATGTCAAGGTTAAATAATTCCATTGAATACAAAACAATAGTTCGATTGACTAGTAATACTTATGGTTACCAACATACATTACACTGAAGTGATAAAGAAAATAAACAAAACGAATTCATTCAACTTGATCGCATCTGAATCACCGTTCCCAGACGGGATACTTCAAAGATGATCGGTGGAAACCATCCGTCCATTATGCGTTCGCGCCTGCGACAACTGGCGGCTGACCCAGATTCTGGCTTGCGATTTGAAGTGTTCTTTCTTGGAATTCTCCGGACATGATCCGAACCATACTGTTTGGACGAGACCGTCTGTCCAATTACTCATTCATTCCATCTAACGCTCACGTTAGGACAGAGAGGGAGGTCCTGTGCTGGGCGGAGTAGCACAAGGCAGATGATCTGGATCACAATTTTCGCGTCGCTCGCAAGTGTGCGTCCGATCGTTGATTTGCGCTGTGCAAATGGAACGGAACGGTTTGCTATGGGTCCTCACAACGGGAACCACGTTCTCTTGGGTCGAGTTCGACTGAACGGAATGCGTTTACGTCCCTTCTACCTCATCCAGTGGCTGGTGGCAGCGATATAAATACAAAACGCTTGTTTCATACGGCCTTTTATTATGTGGAAACTCTGACATGACGCGTTACAAGATTGCAAACACTGCCACCAGCGACGGACTGATGGAGCTCTGGGGTGGCGTCTTGAGTGAAGTGAAACATCTGTTGGCGTCCAGTTGAAGGCGGGATGTTAATGCGTTCAGGCCGGTCAATCTCATGTGAGGATGAGTTCCATACACGCAATCCACACGTGAGTTTCCACTGAACACATGTTGTCCGTATTCAGACTTCAAACATTCTCGTACGCAATTATATTACTCGTTATCGTGAACCTCCTCTCACCAGGCACATCCTCGAACGTGTCCTCAGTCTCGTTGAGGGCGTATTTCCGTAAATTTCAATTTTCGGCTGACAGCCGTCAACGCCATGCCACTTGCGCTGGCCATGTCCAAAAAACAATAATTTAACTCATCACATCCCAATGATGTGATAAACGCGAGACTTCACCTTTCACCGGTTCATCTTCTCCAAACGGCAAACGGCAAACGGCAAACGGTCATCGTTTTCGAAGAATCACAACACATCCCATCGCTCATTTTGCTTAGTTTCTGGTGTAGTGTGGGACGAGGGTGGTGGTGATGGGAGATGGTCTGTTAATGGACCGCGAACAAAAGACGTAAAAAATTTAACCAAAATTTGCTTCAAATGGATCGTGTCACGGCGATTCCGGGCAGCTTCTTCCTCCGCGTTGGCCAGCGAAGAAGGGGGAGCCGATCCTGTGTGTACGATCATTAATATTAATGGCGTCAATTGCAAACAATTTGTTTAACAATAACATCAACAACAACAACAACACCAACATGCTCGGCTTAGCGCAGTTTGGTTCAGTTGAGTTCAGCGCTATGGGGTCGAGACTTAACGATGAGCTGGAATTTTAATGGATTTTATAATACTTGCGAAAGCTCGCGAGAGACATAGATAGAGAGCAGTCAGAGTGCGGTGGTGATAAAACTAATTTCCTTCGGCACATTGGAAGCAGATGTTTGCGTATTTTTTTCTTTTTTTTTTTGTTGTTGCTGTTGTGGTTACTTTGTGTATGAACTTGCGATTTATGGGAGGCATCCATTTTGAGTTTTCGCGCTGTTGTTTCGCTGTTCCTAATTTCTCGCTCAACGGTAAGTTGGCAATTAGAAGGGAGAAAGAGACCGTGTGTATGTGTTTCGCAATAATTGAAAAATTAAATTTATTCACTATTTCAATTGATTACTTTCCTTTTTTGGTCCATCTTGAACTCACATAATTTTGGAATGATGAGGATCTTTTGTATCTTGATACATCGAAATCCGGACACATAAGCGCTTACAATAATAACTTAACAAAATATTGACATATCATTATCATATCAGCATGAAAAATTACCGTTCCGAATCCAATTACCGAATTCCAACACATTCATGACTTGTGAATCACAGAATTTCACAAAATCATGTTATATTTGTTCAAAATTTGAAAATTTTCTTCATTGAGCCGTGACATTAAATACGGACACTTTTTGAAGTAGGACTACGTCTTTCAGTGTCAAATCAGAAAACAGGTCACGTTTTCATGAAATAAAGTTAACGTTAATAACTATTTTTTCTGTGAACGGATTATGCCGATTTGCATACCAATCGAATCGGAAATTTCCTAAGATGTGTTTGATATGCTACATTATGCTACATTACACTTGATATGATACATTATAATCTTAATTCAGGAATTGGCTTAATTTGATGAAAATTGGAAGCATTCCCATTTTCCCATACATTTGTTCTGTTTATTTTAGTGCTGACCTAACCGTGCTGTCAATAACGGGCAACTTATGCAGCTGCGAGAATGGAAACAACGAAAGGGATCGAAGGGAAGGGAACGGAAAGAGAATATTTGCGACGTAAACCTCACCCTTGCACAGTAAGTACGCTGTCGCTAGCGTATAAATATTGCATCTCCTCTGAGGAACATTTTCACTTCCCGTTTGGTGGTCATCGAAGCAACATCAAAGGGAACTTGATTAAAAGTGTTGATTCCCACGAAAAACTACCCTATATCAGCTCAATCAGACTTCATTTACTAGTGTCGCACAGCCGTCAAAGTTTGAGTTTTTTGAAAAACAGAAAATCACCCAAGGGGGAAAAAAGGAAATTGGGGTTTTCGAAAAAAAATTATGCCATGTGTCTTCAAATTGCATGAAACGTCGAGATCTACTGTCATCTCGAAAAAAAAAAAATTGTCAAAAATCGACACTCTGGGTGCCAATGAAAATCGTCAAATCGATTTTTCAAACGGGACTTCCTGCGAAATGTTGATTTGCACGATAAAATACCCTTTACAAAATATCAGCTCAATCGGACTTAATTTACTAGTGTCGCAGACGTTAAAAGGGAAATTGAGGTTTAAAAAAAAAATTATGCGTAATATCTTAGAATTGCAAAGAACGTCGAGATTTGCTGTTATCTCTAAAAAATAATGTTCGATTTAAAACGATTTTTCAGACGAAAAAACGACTAAATGAGCTTATCCTGACAACAAATGTCTACTGTAACCCAAATATCTGCGCACCTAACTGTTGTCGTCCAATAACTCTTGAAATAAAAGCAAATAAAATTCAGTTAGCTTACCGAATTGTAATATATATATATATATATATATATATATATATATATATATATATATATATATATATATATATTACATTTGAAACGTAGTACAAGATTTTCTCGAGTTTTGCTTGTAGTTGAACAAAAACCTATTTTAATACAAAATGACAAATGGGAACTTTTACCCCATAGTGGGGGCAAAAGTGCGCACTTATTGTACAATTCTGAGGTAACTTGTAACAAAAATAAGTGCTTTATCATTACCAGCGGGAGAAGCACCATCACTAGAGTGTGTAGGCACCCTCCATTGGGAATGAGGAGGGTATTGTATGATATTTTATGGGTAGAGATGGGTGGTTGCTAGGGTCGAACATACCACGTGGAAATTTTTGGAAGAGAGGAGACTGACAATATAAGATATCTGAAAATGTCCAAAATTTGAAACAGAATTCTTTTTATTAACAAATAAAGTTTACAAATACATAGTTAACCTTCACTTAATTTTCTTGAAACTCATTGTCGAAAAAAAACAATATTTATATGATGTTCATTGTGAAAACATAAACATAAACGAAACATAACTATTATTGAATTGAATGCATGGAGAAAATAAAAATCTTTTTCATTTGAAATTCATTTTGAATTATTTTCATGCAATTGTTTATTTTTCTTCCTCATCTCTGATTTTGGTTCTGAGGATTCCGACGCTTTGCCTTGGAGCGCTGTTGCTTCGTTGCGCTATTGTGAGGTTCGATGATGCAGGCGATGTTTCCTAATGAAGCTAGAAGCTCAACTTGCAACTTGGTGGAACTCGTGCTGGAAGTTGCTGGCCTCCGCAAAATCAAACGCCAGGCGCCGTGAATCTTTGAGAGTCAAACCATAGAAAGCTTTGTCCAGTGTTCGGCAATGGTTCGCCAGATCCTCATACTGCTCACTCGTAAATACAGGTCTGAATCGCCCTAGGTGCCCGTATGCACATCCCAGCAGAAGTAGAATGTAAATAAAGGAAGATTCAAATCATAAATCATTTATTTATATGAGTCTCTTCCTCAGAGCTGATTCAGGAACAACGAGGTCTGTCGCAATCCGACGCTTCGAGACTCCCTCCCAAAGCCTCGTCGGTCTTTTTCTAGCATTTCTGGAGTGCATTTCTTCAAATTAGTTTTCTTCTTGTGAGTTCCGTTAAAAATTTGATTGAAATCATTTTATAATTTTTTTTTTTGAGAGCAAAACGCGAACTTTTGCCCCCGCTGCGCAATTTTTCAACTAATCGAATTACTAAGAAAAAGTTCTTGAACTTTTGCACAAAAACGAATATGCACTATTAAGTACTATAGAATGAAGGTTTCCTTTACAATGCACAATGGTCCAGGAGATGCATTTAAGTGGAAATTAGCGTTTAGAACTTGACAGTTATTCTCTAGACAAAAACTGTCTTAGACAAAGTTGTTACTCATGATAGAGCGCTTGTTTTTATGTTGTCAAAAATAGGGTGACCAAAATTGTCGATGAAATAAAAAATCTAACTTTCTTATCTTTATAGATAGAGGTAAGCATAGCTCGACAATGTTGTGAACCATGAAACGTTGTGTTGTTGTTGTTGTGTTGTTGTGAACGTTGTTGTTGTTGTTATTGTGAACGACCATGAAAAAACGTGTTTTTTTCTGCTTTGCAATGTAGTATTGAACTTTCCAGTTATTTTAGGTAACTAAATCGTATGATTTCATGGCTCGATTTTCTTAATTTTTCCAACTCTTCTCGACGGACGAATCTTTCTTGGGCGGAGACGAACGCAACAGACTGCTCGAATCGGATGATCAGTCCTCGCCAGGATCCGATCCCTTACAACATTTTTGCTGCTGATGATACAATTCGTATGGTTGTTGCTTCTCTTTCGGGTTCCTTTGGTTGGCAGCGTGAACTGCTTCACGATTCGTAATATACTGAATGCTTCTCGTCGCTAAAGCGCCACTTTTATAGGAAGGGCTTGCAAATGCAGTTTTCGCTTCTCTTCAGGAACTGGATACGTAGCGATATGCACAAATGTATGCGTATTTCTATCGATTGAGTACGAGAGCCGCCACAGTTTGCTTTATCGTAAGTAATGATGATTATTTGTTGTGAATGGTTTGAAATGGCAAATTCGGAAAAATTAAACTAAATGCGAATGATGTTAAAAGCCTATAACAACATCAAAAACAATAACTTAAATTAATCTCTCGGCCTATAGAAAAACGCGATATGTGTGAAGCAAATGTTTGCTTGTCCCAATCGACTAATCAAAACGAAGGGTTTTGTGGGATTTTTTGGCATTTTTAAATCGTCCAATAGCTGGTTTCATAAAGTATATAATGTTCTTCATTGGAATAAATCGGGAAGACCATTCGAATGGCTTCAACTGAAGCATTGAACGTCATTTTTAAGATAAGCTAGAACACGCGTACATAAAACAAAACATACATAAACTAAACAACACATAAAATGATTTGTGTATTTCTGCATTACACGCACATCTCTTCGTTATTTTTTACGCATTGCCAAAGGATCGTGTTTATGCATGCCGTAGATTTGTTGATGAAAACTGTGGATTAAAAAAATATATAATCGCTTGTGACCGTAGTGTATCAGCTACAAGAAAGACCGCCAGGTTAACTGGTTGGTTTTGATCTTCTAAGTGTCTCATTGGGCATTTTCAAGGCTGGAGGCGCGAATTTGAAATTTCTAAACCTCTATAATACAAAAAAAAAAGAAGAACGTTCGCTATGCATACAGTTTGCAGTATGTTCATTGACATGAAAATGGACACAAATTTCGACATATAGCCAGGCTGTGTATTGTTTTCGGGACAATCACAACATTTTATTAACCCTCCTGTACTCGCGTGCGAAATCATAACACGTATACTCGCGCACGGTGTTACAGACCGAAAATTGAACTTTCTCTGTAATGTTGCCATTGTGTATTTTTCAGGCTTTAATGGCATTTATTTGAAGAAGAGGTTATTATTAAATGAAAAAACTCCAATAAATATGTTTTCTTCGTCTTTATTATGTTTTAATAGAACATCCAATTCAGCTTTCTCAAAACAGAGTAATTTTTGATACTCTAACACAAATAACAAAATTCGAATTTTTCTCTGTTATTAATCAAAAGTAAGCAACTGAATATAATTCATGGAAGTAGAAAGAGCTATAAAATAACATAAAAACAGATTAATCAATTGTGGTTTCATTGGAGTTAAAATCAGAACATAGCATGACTGCATGCTCGGAACAAACATATTTTTTACATTCCATGCAGCTGTTGCGTGTTTGTTGGGTATTTTATCGAAGAGAAGAATGTAGAACGGCATTCTAGATAATCACCAGATGATAAAGGTTCTGGAACATAAAGTTTGATATTTCTAATATTCTTTGACTCTGTATTTTTGGTAAACTAAGAATTAATGCCATTTTTCAGATGGGGCATAAAAAGATGATATCGAAGGATTTCTAGGAACTTCCTTTTCTTTTTCTTTTTTTCTTGTCGATTTTGTTCATTATTAAAAAAAATATCTCCGAAAGTGTAACTTAAAAATTGCCATAAGCCACCGATTCGTTTATAGTTTACAATTCTTCCACAAGTGTGTATATGTATGACCATTATATTTAGCGAATACCTATACGAAAGTCAAACATTTATATTTTGCTTGATCGTATGTATCTAACGACGAATATATCGACGAATAATTAATATATGGATCCGTTCAATCCAGTTGCAAAAGGTACTGAAATCAAATAAGAATAGTTCGGTAATGATCTTATGCATTATCTTCTTCTTCTATATATATATATAAAAATGGATCTGTCTGTCTGTCTGTCTGATTCTTATGGACTCGGAAACTACTGAACTGATCAACATGAAATTTGGGATGCAGGGGTTTTTGGGGCCGGGGAAGGTTTTCGTGATAGTTTGAAACCTCTCCACCCTCTCTAAGGGGGGCTGCCATACAAGTGAAATACAAATTTCTGCATTACTCGAGAATTATTCAAGTAAACGAAATCAAATTTGGCATGTGGAGGTTTCAGGGTGCAATAAATGTTTTTACGGTGATTAGACACTCCACCCTCCTCTCTAAGGGGGAGCTGCCATACAAATGAAAGACAAATTTCTGCATAATTCGAAAACTAATCAAGCAAATGGAGCCAAATTTGTCATGCACTCATGTTTTAGGGGACACAAAACGTTTCCATGGTGAATAGACACTCCTCCCCTCTCTCTGAAGGGGGGCTGCCATACAAATGAAACACAAATTTCCGCATTACTCGAGAATTAATCAAGCAAATGGAACTAAATTTTACGTGTGGAGGTTTTAGGGTGCAATAAATGTCTTTACGGTGGTTAGACACTCCACCCGGCTCTCTTAAGGGGAGCTGCCATTCCAAATTCAACGGGTTCGATTAGAAGATCAATCAATGAACAGTTCTGTGACTGGACCCTTGAACATGCTCATAGTAAGAAAACGTGAATGATTGAAGGTATTGATAACAAAAAACAAATTTTGAGCGGGACGAAGTTTGCCGGGTCAGCTAGTATTCAATAAAAATTCCACGCCAGTAACATTTCATTCAACAACATTCTAGAATATGAGAAAAGGCACTTGTACAAATAATTTACTCCTATACTAGCGTCGGTGTCAGACCGGAAGTGTTAAAAAAGTGGCTCACGTCCTCTTTGTACCAACACATGCGATACTCTAAACGATGACGAACGACGAATAACGAAGCTAGAGAGAATCTCAAAGTCGTAATGTTGATATTTTCTGAGAAATGAACGAATTATTGATTTCTCGGTCTGACAGACCAATGCGCGAGTATAGGAGTGTTAAACAGTTAACCATAAAATGTCGATGCATTCTAAAAAACCCCGAATTGACAAACAATTGAATAGAATAAAATAATGTCGTAGTCGTACGTCAACAATACAGTTGTGACACAACCCCTTATATTTTTTAGTCCATTTTGACCCGATGTATTTTTGAAACGACAAGAATCTTTTTATGTATTTAAATTGAATTTAATTCGAATCGCTCAAAAAGTGAAGCCTGGGTGGTCTGCCGATCATCTGGATTAATTCTAATGGACGATTTCCGTCCATTATGACGTGTGAACGAGAAATCATATCAAACTCGTGCACTGTGTGGGGGTGACCCATTTTCTCATCCCACCAATCGATTTCGAGTTCGCTTGCTCGCTCAACGCCATCACCGCAAGGAGTGGAAAAGCAATTTGTTTAATGTTCTTCCAAGTTCGACCGGGGCTTAATACGATATTTTTCACATTTTCCCGGCTTCGAGAAAAACTAATCATAGTAATTTGAGAGCTGTGAGCCCCATTGCATTCTAGCGCGCTCCTGCAAAGGTCAACCGAGTTCTGTCCGTTCTGGCCCGGGGGAGTGGCAAGATTCTGATGGTGTGATTTATGACCGGTCATTATTTTTTATGGCTTTAAAACAAACGCGCTGGCGCTATTTTGATTGTCTTGAGTCATCATCTGTAAGTGCAAACTTGTTGGACATATGCTTAAACCATCTGTCGACAGACAGAGAGCACCGCATTGCCGCGTTGGTGGATGATGTCAGACATGTTAGTTTTCGTTTCATTTTTCGCAAGTCCACTTTAACACAGTCTCTTGACCTCTTGACCGTCCGGGCTGCAAGAAAAATCACCCATGCTACAATACTTTATTCTGTCGAAAAGTGACCACACTTGCCACTTCTCGCGGGGCCAAGTTCGATTGAATTCTGCAGAAAACACGCTCTTGGAGAACGGCGGGGAAAGTGACCAAGAGATCGAATTACACCCGGATTTGCATCACGCCATCGCGAGTCTTCGGGAGAATTTGAAAGGAGCCCCACTTCTTGGGACTTCCCGAGTCCGAAGGTGGCTAGAATTACACACTTCACCACTCATCATTGGGTTTTCTTCTGCGCCGCCTTCGGATGATGAAGCCGATTAAGATGACGTCCGAGGATTTAATTGTTTTGCAGCTGTTTGTATTTTTACTGCCTGCTTCCAGTTATAACACTCCACTGCACACTCGCATCAACTTAATTAGCATTATATGTATAGGCGAGAGCCGATTCGGATGGAACGAAAACGGGTTCCTGGCAGTCAATCCCCACATTTTGATGGGTGGGGGTACGAAGAAGGGTGCGGAATCGTTTTATGATTGTAATTAGAGAGATTACCGGCTAATGGTCGTATATGTTCACTTGATAGCGCACTATCCGGGGCATAAACACCATAACAAAAACAATCATCTCATATGTACACGTGTGCTAAGTGTGGATGCAGGTGTGTGTGTATGCTTGTTCTGTTTCTTTGATCGCGATACTCGTAACTCCAGGCAATTCCTATCGGTCCACGGGGAAGATTCAAGATGATATCGTATTTTCTTGTAGGAGGGATTCGTAGATCTTAGAATGATGGCCTTCGGTTGACAGGAATGGGGTTGCAACGATGCTAAGTGTCACAGCGGCGGGAGTTGTTTGAAGGAAGAGAACTCTAAGTGATCTGGTCTTCATCTGGTCTTTTTTCAACATTTGCCTCGGTATTTGAACACAACACTCAACAATCGGGATTTTTCACTGGCAATATAAATTGAAATTCTCCTAATTGTGCGAGAAATTACTTTGCCGAACAAATAAACTTTTTTACTAATTATAAGCGTTAAAACCTGATTAGCAAATATATATTTTTTAAATTACGATAACGGATCCTCCGTCATTGTTTTTTTTTCACGTGGGGATGCGTCTTTGATTTCTATGTAGAGGGTCACTCTACGAAAAATGTAACGAAAAATTAAGGAGTTTCAAATGCATATTACGCAAAATCGTTATTGCAATATATTAATACTATATACCATTAGACGAGAAATTTATTCATTATTTTCTTTGATTCTAACACAAATAATGAAGATAGTACAGCAATTAAACGAATAAAGAAGGTATATTTTTTTAGATTTTACTCGCTGCTTGCACTGTGAGGGTAAAGCAACAAACAACATGTTTGCATATACTTTAGGCTTTAGCCTCCATGGTAGAGATGGGCAAACCGTTCACGAACAGTGCGAAAGAATTGATGAATAACTATAAAGCTACCTGTTTGATGGGTGTTGGGCTCTTATTATTTTTTTTCTTGATACTGGTATTGAAACCGTTGAATGAAAGAGCGAAATAACAGTTCAAAAGAACTGGTTAACGGTTAACGACTGAGATGTTCATCAAAATAAACTACTTTACCCATCTCTAGTCCATGGTCTGGTTTCCTTATACGTTCTCACATGTTTTTTTCGTGACGGACAAGTGTGTCGATGCATATTGGGAATGAATCTGCATATTCTGCATGGTACACACTTAACAGAACCAAAAAAGAGAAGATTGGTAGATGGCGACACTCTATTATCCCCAAAGTTTCGCCTAGTTTAAAGGGTTTAGCGTTAATATATTGAGTACATCATTGGTAATGTCGAAAATTGATCAATGAAAAAACTAAACTGGCTTCCAATTGAGAGGTTCAAAAAGGTACTGTGGGCGTAGGGTTTGCTAAACCCTTCAGAGCGAGACTCGATTTTTATGTTCAGTCTGCTTTAAGCTGAAATTTATTTAATTAATATTGATTCAGTACATACTTCATCATGTCTTAGAAATTTAGTGAATCCTTAATGGAGGATCTTTCCTGCTGTTCAGCTACTTCGATGAACTCTAAAGTTCTAAATTTATAAATTTTGGTGAGAGACAGACTTTATAATTTCTTATAATAAATTCCTTTTAATATTACCTTTATTCCTTTCTAATTCCTATCTAATATTCCTTACCGTTTCCACGTAAATTTCAAATAGTATTGATCTAATTTTCGTACAACTATTCATACACTATCCCTATTGTTTTTCTCTTTGTTTATCATTTCATTCCTCCTGTCAAGTTACACCGTATTCGATTACAACGATCTATTCGGTCACGGTGCTGCTGTAACGAGGGATTACGTCCTAACAGGTACACTCACGCATACCAATGCGCGAAATCCTATCAAGAAGTACTGATGGTTTTGTTTAGCGAGCTACATTTCCCAAATCCACTTGTCCATTATCAGAACACACAAATTTCTCAAGGTAGAACTCACTGTTACAAGATAGCTAATCTGTACTGAGAAACATCTGAGTGCTCATCAACCGAATGGAAATGCATCAATTGTTGTAAAGTAAATAAAGAACAAAAATTGAATTTGGATGAAAATCATCCAGCTTACAGTACACAGTGTCCTGTGTATCGGAGACTATTGGAGAAGAAAAAAAGCAACATTTTTCAAACAACTAAATAGCAATTTAAGAAAAGTACACGTGAAAGTAAGTTAGCAATAATCTATTTGAACATAGCTGGGCTTTCTACAAATTACGCAGAAATGCGATTACTTGTAGAAAACATGCGACCTCAAATGGTATTTCTTGCTGAAACTCACATAGTTAATGAAGATTCATTTGACCAGTACAACATACCGGGTTATAAAGTTGCTTTTTGCTTGTCCCACTCCAAATACACTGGAGGTGTTGCAATTTATGCAAAAGAATCAGTTAAATTCAACATCCGGTTAAACGAATCTGTTGAAAATAATTGGTTCTTGGCTGTTTCAGTTGAAAGAGGCATGCAGATGGGAAATTATGGAATTGTATACCATTCCCCTAGTTCCAGTGACCAGCGTTTTATTGAAATTTTGGAGAACTGGTGGGAAAATGTCGTTGATTGCAGTAAATTAAATGTAATTGCTGGGGATTTTAACATTGATTGGCTTAATGTACGAAATTCGAATCAGTTGAAACAATTATCGCATTATTTTAACTTAAAACAAACGGTTATCGAAGCTACTAGAATTTCTAAACAAAGTAGAACTTTAATTGATCACGTCTTTTCAAATTTTGCTACTGTTCATTCTTCGACAGAGGCCAAATTCAAAATAACTGACCATGAGACAATTTTTATTAACATTGAGAATGGACAGAAGGACTGTGATAGAAACAAAGTAAAGATCAAATGCTGGAAACAATATTCTCGGGAAGCTATGTCTCAACTTGTGTCGGCAAGCCTGGATTTTGAAGCAACTACTGGACATCTGGATGATAAAGCAGCTGTTCTAACTAATACTTTGAAAGAGTGTACGAATAAATTAGTAATTGAAAAATATATTGATTTAAGTAATTCGAACAGTTGGTACTCTTTGGATCTGCTGCGCCTCAAACGCAAAAGAGACAAAAAGTACAGAAAGTTTGTAAGAACTAATTTAGAAAATGATTGGAATATGTACACTTTGGCGCGAAACATATATTCACAGGCCTTGAAAAAGACTAGATGTGAATATATACAGAGGAAAATCGATGAACATCAAAATATTAGCAAAGGACTATGGAAAATATTGAAAACATTATTAAATTCTAAAAATAGTATACCGCGTTCCATAGTTTTCGGAGGGTCAGAAGAACAGTCAGACCATTATTGCAGATAAATTTAACAGTTATTCCGTTAATAGTGTTCTACTGATCAACCAAAGCATTGAGTTGGTGAGTGAACCTGTCGAAATAATACAGCCGATTATTATCAATTGCAGACTAGATTGTTTTTCACCTATCACTTTTGCGGATTTGAAAGGTATTTGTTTTTCATTGAAAAAATCGGCTGGTACTGATAATGTCAACGCAAAAGTGATTCAAGATTGTTTTCATGTCATTGGACACGATCTGCTCGACCTGATAAATGAATCTCTACGAACTGAGCACGTGCTAAAGGTTTGGAAGGAATCCCTTGTGATTCCAATCCCCAAAGTTAATGGGACGGATAAAGCCGAAGAGTACCGCCCTATCAACATGTTGCACATATTAGAAAAACTGTTAGAACTTGTTGTGAAAGGTCAGCTGATTCATTTTATAGATAACAACAATTTGCTAATACCAGAACAGTCGGAATATCGAGAGGGACACTCGAGGCGAAAGAGACTATATTTGCGGTATTTCTGGATCTTAAATCTGGATCTTTTGAAACAATTTTTAGGCCCTTGTTGTTACAAACATTGAAGCGCATTGGAATTGTAGGAATGGCGTACAAATGGTTTGAAAGCTATTTGTGCGACAGAACTCAAAAGACTCGTTTCAACGATTCTGTTTCCGATCCCATTGGTAACTCACTCGGGGTGCCACAGGGAAGTGTTTTAGGGCCCATTTTGTTTATTTTATATATAAATGATATGCGACGGGTTTTACGATATTGCGACATTAATTTGTTCGCGGATGATACTGTCCTCTTCATCGCAGCTAAGGAGATAAAAGAAACCGCGGAGCACATAGACGAAGATTTGCATTCTCTGGCTAAATGGCTCAAATTTAAGCAATTAAAAATGTTGGCAAAACAAAAAACATGCTCATTTCTGCAGCAAACTTCAGTATTGACGTTAACTTCGAAATAGACGGTGAGACATTAGAACGCGTGAAAGATATAAAATACTTAGGAGTTATCATTGATGACAATTTAACTTTTAAGTCTCACATTAACAATGTCATCAAGAAGATTTCCA